>NW_011363149.1:75333-87833 GCF_000735185.1 Notothenia coriiceps | reverse complement strand
AACACGTCTCACCACCCTTACCTTCCCAACAAGATGATCATAGTGCTGAAAAAAGAGGGTGGATAAATAGATGTGTACGGTGAGAGCGGGATGGACGGATCACTAGGTTTCCAGAAATAAACTGATGGGAGAGAAGGGCAGAAGATAGGAGGAGAGGACAGAGTGGAGGCAGTTATCTCTAAATGTAGTTGTAGTGCTGGAAAAGCCATGTTTGGAAAGTGTGTGCCACTATCTGCCATAAAGTGTCGTTGTTGTCTTCTATCCCCGCCTATCCACTATTGGCCTCCACTGACAAACACAACAGCAGACAGCCAATTCAATTAAATCTCTTTCTGATTGGAGGGAACAGATCTGATTACCTCTCATAGAAGACACACACATGCACGCCACTCACACACACTCAAAATACCGTTGTTTGTGCTCTAAGATTCCCCAGGGAAAGATATGAGAGTAAATGGCTTCGGTGATTGTGCCAGATAGACTGGATGTGTGCATAATATCCACACGAAGAAGATAATGTGTTTGCTAATCGCACACCAGAGACGAGCAAACACATATCCCCACACACACATACATGCACAAAGGCTAACAGCTGCACAGCTATAACCCTTAACCACTCTTTTCATGCAGTTGGCTGCCAGCTACAGTAGAAACACACCCACACACATCCTCAGCCAAATCCCATTGTGGGAGCGTCGTGATTTTTCAGTTGCGATGACTGTTGACTGTGAGTGGTGACAGCAGCGGAAGTTATTATTACTTGTAATCATAATTGGTGCCAAATCACGAAAGACAGATACGCCTAAGAAAAATGTTTTATTTAAATGTGATGATATTATTAACACACCTAACACCTTGGTTGGTTATTGGCTAATGGTTACACAAGCCAAAAAATCGTTATGACATCATAAAGTGGCCAAAATCTGATCAGCTCATTTTCAGACAGGTTTTTATATAAATGGGTCAGGAGAAAAAGTGAGAGAATCTTTTTTCCTGAAACCTTCAGAGTCTCTTTAAACAGAGGGGACACATGTTTATATACAAGACATGAAAAAGTGGATTTTGCATAATAGGTCCCTTTTAAAGCACTGTAGAAATAAAACTCCACTGTCTCAGGTTGTTAGGAGACACACCATACCCAGTTTTGACTAGAGCCCCTCTAGAGTGTTAAGCAAAAGCAGAGCATAAGTTCATTAAGCATGCTTTAACAGCTTTGGTGTAGTCTGTTACACTCGACAAAAAAGGCAGTGTTGTTGGAATCCTACGTTGTGATGTCTAAATGATTTGCTTGCACGGTGAAGAAAGTGAGAAATACGATTCAAAGATTCCCCCAGAGTAATGCGTCCGTGGTTCATCGTACTTCATTAGCAAGGTCGGCTCGGAGATGTAAAAGTTTTAAGTGGAGACAAAACTGTCTGCTGCTGTTAGGCTCAAATGTCAAACTGGCTCGCTGTTCTAATTTGACATGCACATAAAAGTCTTTGCACTGGCAGACTGTCAACTCAATGTTTTATTGATCATGGAGAATCTCAAAATGTGTTTCCTTCCAAACAACTCATGGCTATACTAATTAACAAACATCCACTCCAAGCATATACCGCAGCCTTATCTCTTTGCATAACTTCAAGGTTGCAATACACAGACAGACACACAAATTGCAATCTTGTAATAGGTGTCAGGCCGCTTCTGAAAAACTGCTACATTTAAAGTCTGACTATTTCAGCTTTCTACAAAATGCAGTGTTTCCCCTATATACAAATAGTGGCAGCGCAGCGCCGCTACTGAAATATGAGCGCCGCTGCTAGGGGGCCCCAGACAGGTACCCAAAACAAAAAAAACAAAAAAATCTCTTTACTTTTTTTCTTAAAATAATAATAAGTGGCGACCCTTTTTCATTTTTGATTGTTTGNGAGTGTGTGTGTGTGTGTGTGTGTGTGTGTGTGTGTGTGTGTGTGTGTGTGTTTATGTGACAAATCAAAAGAAACAGACAGGGGAGAGGGCAGAGAGGAGAAGCTGAAAAACCCTCAAGTCTAAATGCTGAAGGCAACCCATTCATCTTTCCTCTCATATGCTCTTCTGGGCTTCAATCCCAGTCCTAGTGAGTGTGTGTGTGTGTGTGTGTGTGTGTGTGTGTGTGTGTGTGTGTGTGTGTGTGTGTGTGTGTGTGTGTGTGTGTGTGTGTCTGCATCTCCCCACATATGGAGAGTAGTCTGAATGATGAACATGATCTCTATTGCAGCAGAACAATGGTGTTTCTAAATAGGACATGAGAGGCATTCAGCCATCCCTCACACACTGTGTATGGGGGGAACATACGCTTGTTTGCAGGGGCTGAGGAGCACCAAGTGCAATGAGGCATCTGCTGCAGGTGATAGTGAGTGTGTATGTGTGTGTGTGTGTGTGTGTGTGTGTGTGTGTGTGTGTGTGTGTGTGTGTGTGTGTGTGTGTGTGTGTGTGTGTGTGTGTGTGTGTGTGTGTGTGTGTGTGTGTGTGTGTGTGTGTGTGTGTGTGTGTGTGTGTGTTTCTGTGCATCCATTAAGTGCCGCTCCCAACGGTGTCCAGAGTTTTTGCTACATCAATCAGATGCTTATTCAGAGATTGCTAGGCGTCGCTCTGGCAGTCGGTCGCGCCCCCCCCCCCAGCAGATGGGTGATGGCTTCCAGCCCGGCCCCTGGCATCACCTCTGCTCCGAGACCACCCAGGCCTGCTCTCATACACCTGCTAGCTACCTGCCTCTGGAGCTTTACACACCTGGATGTGTTTGCTTCACACCAACCACAACATTCCTGCACCTGTTTGGTAGCAACCTCTACTGTACCGAGATACCCCCCCCCACCTGTTAATTAGCTATGAACAACAGCCGGGCTGCATTATGTTGTCCAACCCAAATCAATCATTATTAAAGAGGAAGAGCAGCCGATAATGGTATGAATTTGTATATGCGTGTTTTTTAACCAGCAATTAGGGTACAGGTTTAAAAAGTACTTATGTATAACCACACATCCCCTGGTAGACCACCACACTCACATAGACTGTAATACCCCTGATGTGCAAATATAATACTTTGTGCAATATAACCTAAGCCTCGTGCAATTCACGCTTTATATTTTATTTCAATGTATTTAGAATCGGCAAACAGTACCAGCTAGGTCTACTTTATGGTATACTTCTTTTCTTAACACAGTATACTGTAACTTTTTTTTACCACGGTGTACTTATCTGCTGTTTCTTTTTTTACTTATTGTGTTTTTTATTATTAATAACGTGTGCATACTCAAAAAATGGTGTTGTTGTAATATGTAAGTCTATCCTCTTTACTTTATCTGCACTAAACTTCTGCTGTTAAATAAAGTACAATTCCCTGTTGTGGGATAAATAAAGGAATTCTGATTCTGAAGTTTTTCTAATATACTCTCAATAATGTTTTCTTCAGACAAATTACGTCATCTCAAAGAAAGTAAAGTAGTAGACGATAAGGGATGCCTTTAACTTTGGGAAAACATATGAATTCATATCACCTCAAGAGCATCAATGCCTCAAAGTGTTCCAAGGACGTTCCTACCTTTCCTTCTGGAGTCCCGTCTGACGCTGCTGGGCCTGACCGCTGGCTGGAGCTCTGTCTCTGTTGACATCCTCAGGCTCCAACTGGCTAGACTCCGCTCCGCTTGGCTCCGCTGGGCTCCGAGGGTCCAGTTCACAGCGTCGGTGCCGGCTGTCGGTGTGTGGGCGCCGGGTGGGTGCGTGAAGGCGCCAGGTGTGTGTGGGCACACAGGCTCATGGGAGAGGGATGGGCTTTAGCCCTGACACAACATCCCACACACACCCACAGAGAGCTGCAGAGAGGGAGAGGGAGAGAGAGGTTTGCTTCAGTCGGGGGTGTTTACTCTTGGCAGGCGAAACCTTGCAGGAGTTCTCAGACGGCATGAGAATGAGCTTGTTTCTGATCGGGGCCTTGAGTGGATGTTGCCCGTGGTAACAAACAGTGAGACATGACCTACACTTCCTGCTTCCTTTCAATAATGTTTGGCTACAAGGACAATGCGTAAGGAACATTCCCACTTCCTTCTTCAATTATGCAATCATTGTTTAAACAGGTTTAAAAAGCTAATAGTGACATTTAATGACATTTAATCAAAAATCTACACCAAAGAGTTTTGAACAACGATCAATCCGTCAAATGAAATTCTGGATAATTACAATCTTGGTGTTGTAGGTAGCCATCATTTATGTTGCTGTACTCAGTAAGTTGAATGCTGTAAAGTAATGAGAACAATTTGGGGGAAAGAAACACAAGCAGTCAGACAATCTGACAGGTTGTAAACAAGCAAACAGTTTAGTCAAATATTTAAAAACAACCAAAAACCAAATGTTTCCGCAATTCAAATTGGACAGGATTTGTAAACTGCGATGGATGTACAGTAATTTGACCATTGACGTTTTTAATGTCTTAAATAATTGTTGCTAATAATGTACATCCATGCAAGTAGCACCATCCCATGTTGTTGGGGCCTCCAATGTTAATATTATCAAAAGCAAGATAACCAAAATGTATAAGCCATGGTGGAAGTGTAATTCTCCTTTAGCGCTGCTACCAAACTTGTTGCCCCTCCTGGGCCCGCTCCAGCGCCTGGTGGGCCCCTCTGGCCACAGATTTCTATTCCTTCTTTGCCCATCTGCCACTACTTTATTCTGAAGTGTTGACTGGCAGCGACTACGACAACGAAGGAGCCAAAAACACTCAGATTCACACTCTAACCCTGTTGTGTGAAAGCATGAAAACACACACATTAACATGCACACACAAATGCAGACAAGCTCCTTTCATACACAAACGCTGAAGTACAAAGACAGCAGGAGACAGCTGCACGGTGACGTGTATAATAACGAATCAGACTACCTTCTGAGCTGCTTTCCACCTCTCCTTGGACTATCAGTCTTGACCTCTCTCTCTCTCCCTCTCCATCTAACAGTGACTGAGTGCAGACTTGAAGAAAACGAAAAGATTGGTACTTCTTGGGAAAGGGGGAAATCTCCCTTTTTCTCTTCCTCCCCCTCTCCACGGTGTTTCTGTGTGAATAGGAGGCCCCTGTGAGCCTCAAGCGAGAACAGATAAATTGAGAGGCTTTTAATTTGCTGCAGACAGAACAGAACAGAGTCCATTTAATTCTGCCAGCAGAGGCCATGTCGGCAAAATGCTGACAATATTCTTTATCTGGTCCAAACACACTGGAAAAGTGTGAGTCACTCCAATTACAGGCATTATCAGCAGCACTGTTCCACCAAATGGATGGAGAGAGAGAGAGAGAGAGAGAGAGAGAGTGGGTATAAAGAGAGAGGGGTTAGAGGGAGGAGAAATGAACAGAGCGGGAAGAAAGTGAGGGGAGAGGGAACACAGAGAGGGTGAACAGATAATGAGCATGGGGTAAAAGGGGTGAGAAAAAAAGCCCAAGGAAGTAAAATCAGAAGAGAAAGGATGGAGTTTGAACGGCTTCAGCTCCGACCCTGAACACGTCCCCCTCTGTCCCTCTCTTTCTTTTTTGTTCTCTGAATTTGTCCTTCTAGCTGTGAAGTCTTTCAGGCAGCATCTGGAGCTAGTGTTTAATAAAGGCAGTTTGTTAATCCTCAACTTGGATCAGAAACCCCCCTACCCCAACTCCTTTTACACAATAATTACATTTTTTTTACTACAAAACACAAGATTTAAAGACATGTTCCGCTGGTTGTACTTTGAGTGTATGATTAAAAATAAAATCATGAAACACTTTTAAGATTAGTTTATATTCTGACTGTACAAATACACCTTTGAGAGCACCACCCCCTCACTAACTGAAGAAGTGCAACCATTGCAAGCCAAGCCAACCAGTCTGCTGGTGAAAATGAGCAAGAAACAAGACTTTGAGACTGAAAATGAAAAACCGTCTGCAGCATCCCTCTCCAGACTAAAGCTCCAGACATAAGGTTGTTTCTCCGGAAAGTCGGGGAATAGTTCTACATCTAAGCTACAGTCCCTGGAGGGCAGAACAAGCACATTTCCCCCCACAAAGCACATGTGTAGCTTCAACTGTACAAATGATCTGCCTCTTACACACACAGACAACATGAAAGAAAGAGCAGCGCAAATCAAAAGCCATCGTGAACACTGTAGTGGCGGTTTGACCTGGAATCAGCGCGCGAGCTAAAAGTAGCAGCAGAGAAGGATGTGAACACGGCTTAGTGTGTCTGGATTTAGACAGAAATCTGAAGCCATACCAGAGACTGGAGGAAAGGAGGCGAAGGGAGCAGGCGGTAAATTGGTCGTCCGTAAATGGGGCGCTGCCAACAGGCGCGAGTGGGTGATGTGAGCATCGGGCTGTGTGTGTGTGTGTGTGTGTGTGTGTGTGTGTGTGTGTGTGTGTGTGTGTGTGTGTGTGTGTGTGTGTGTGTGTGTGTGTGTGTGTGCGCGTGCGTGCGTGCGTGCGTGCGTGTGTGTCTGTGTGTGTGTGACTCAATAAACAGGATGCTGCCAATAGGAGCTTAATGCCCAGAAATCATCTGCAGCTACAATAAAGTCCGCCAGGCAAAAGGAAAGAAAAAAGAAAGAAAAAACGATGGTGGAGGGGGGGGTTTGCTGGCACTCTAGCCTCCCCTCTTTCTCCCACCTCCCACTCTCAGGGTAATTGTGTTCTGTCCATCAGGCTCAGAGTTAGATTAGCAGCTCCACTCATTCAGCTCCACTGCCATCTCAATAATAAATAATCATAGACCACTTCTACGCTACGCTCCTCACTACCTGTGCTATGTCCATCTTCCCCCCCCAACCCTCCTCTTGCTCCTTCTCCCAAAACCACCTTTGTATCCTGACACCAGCGCAGAGTCCTTATCAGCGACACATTTCTTCTCTGAGCTGCACTCGTTGATGAATAACCACGACTGCGGGTATGAAAGGTTATCCGTGTTACAGTCTGTCATGGTTCAGATGTCGGAATGGTAAATGAACAATCTCTCTCTAGACTACATTACCAGTCAGACACAGTGAAATGCTCCTAGTTTTAGGCACCATAATCATTTACTGCACTAGAAAACCAAAGAGAACATTTTTTATCAAGGCAAAAAAAAACAACAAAGGTGAACATCGACAGCCAAGAACATGAAATGTAGACTTACCAGTTTATGATATGTAGAATGTAAAATACAGTGTCCTCTTCGGTATTTTACCAACAGAAGTGAAGAAAGAAAGAGAACGTCAAACGGCGTCAAGGTTGAAAATCAACTAAAGAAGTCAGAGGACAAAAGGGAGTATGAGCTAAAGGACTGCTTTTGTGTGTGTAAGCAAGAGGAAAAGACAGAGAGAGTGAGAGAGGTAGGAAGATATGGGAACAAGAAAGTACCTGAGAAAATGAGCTGAGGGTTAAAGTTCAGTGTCACACCCAGATAGCTGCTGTAATCAATTCACTTTATACCTGGCCAGCAACAGATGAAGTGCAGTGTCATTCATCCCATGTCACACTTATGAACAGAGATCAAAGTTGTATTGATAGATGGTGACGGATACAACCGGAATACATTTTGGTATTTGAATCCTAAAATAAATGACCTGTCATTCTTCAAAAGATTAACAAACGAATTCCAAGGCAAAACCATTTTTTCTCAATGGGCAATAAAATGAAATAGGAGAGACAATCCCGGCTGAGAAGGCTGTGGCCAAATGTCCAAAATCCTACTGGTCTTTATTGAAACTATGGCCATGCACTGTGGGTTAAAGGTGAGCCATGTGTGCTCCCTGTTTATTGTAAGCCGATGAAGGCTGATGAAGAGTTGGCTGACTGGTTTTGATGGTCATCATAAAATCCTCAAGGTAAAGAAGAAATGGTGACATGATCTGGTTAAATGAGGTCGTGGCACTTGTTGCACATTGAACTTGCCATCTTATCTGCCAACATGTTCTTAATTGATCCATTTCTCAACATTGATTTCTCAGTAATGAATTAATGATTAACAACTGCACCTTTATCACCAACATAGAATTAATAGCATGAATGAAGTTACTCTTACATTGCATTAAAACTTCAAAGGATTCGTAAACCTGAACATAGAAAGCGATCGAAATATCTCGAGCCACATGTGCGAGTACAGATTGCAATTCACCCTTTGGTTGAGGGGAGAGAATGTCACTATTTGGCACAGAATCAAATGTCAGTGCATCTCCTGCTGAGAGGCTGCTGTCCAAAGGCATACCGTTACAGCTCACAACACTCCAGTACAGCCATAGCATGATTGTACGAGGCCGTTGGTGAAAAGGGCCTTCATGACATTGATCTAAACAGTCATTACACCCCCAACAGCACATTTGCAGCGCTTGATTTCAGAGAATTCCTCTTGAGATTGAGGAAAAAAAATAATATGTGGCTTTAACAGTAGTTACATCTGCACCACATACAAACAACGGCTCAAAATGTTTACAGCAGCTGTCAAGTGGATAAAGCAGCAGCCAGTGCAGAAGGCCTGCAGGCTCATAGGAACAGCAGTGCAGCTAGTTCAGCAGGCAGTCAGCCAGGCCACCAGCAAGCACACTGCAGGAGGAAAACATGGAAACACCGACTGTGAGCTTGCTCCAGGTACTCCACATGGCACCCTGCCTGTCTGCCGTGACTAGAAGGAACATTCAGAGGCCTCATCAGAAAGGTAAACACACAGACTTTCCCACCCACAATCTCCTGCCAGAAATAGGATACCCTGCAAGATGACAGATCCACATGCACGTGCAAATCGCAAATTAACAACAACAAAAATGCCATGCATAGTCTTCTTCACCTAACCTATTTACAGACACGGAGCTGTAGATATCAAAGCGCTGTGCTCTCTTTGGGGAATTCCTCCTTTCTCATGTTTTAAGGGGAAATAGATGAAAACGAATCTTATTCTTCCTGCGCCTGTGTGTGTGAGTGTGTGTCTGTGGGTGTGTGTCTCCTTGCCTTGTTAATGTGCTCAAATGTAAATTGGTAGTGCTCAACAATGTGTATAAGGATGTCTTTTTAATGCAGAGTGGAAGCGGTGGCTTTGCCGACAGAATGTGGATATGCCTTTATTAACAAACCCACACTGATTCCACCTTTCTGTCTCTCTCTGATCTATTTTCTTCCTCCTTCAAACACACTATTCTACTGAAGCAGTCTGCATCATTCTCATATTCCCCATTAACGCATTCAAAACTAATTTGCTGAACTCCAGAATTGCATTTAGAGTGCAATTTGATCATTCATGCTTTGGTTCAGTTCTACTGCAGCCTGTATTTCTATTAATATCTAGAGATGTATCAGTTCAGTTCAGATCAGATCTTCACACGTTATTCCTCATTACCAAATGTGGAATTGGTGCTGGAGCTCCTTCCACTTTAAGAATGATTTATTGATTTATGGTTCCTTGGAGTTGACAGAAACAGGTAAATGTCAGCAATATGGTAATGATCATGATTAACCAATTGCAGTACAAACACACACCAAAATAGTTTGTCTGGTCTAGTGTGTTTGGACACACCCCAGACTGTCTGTAGCATTCCAAGAATGTTAATGGAATGTTAAAATTAGGGCTGCTCAATTAATCGTATTTTAATCGCCATTACGATTATGGCTTGCAACGATTACGAAAACAACGTAACTGAAATAAAACGATTATTTATTATGACTTTTTTTTTTTTTTTATAAATACATTTTTTTTTTTTTTTGGTTTATCAGTTGAATTATAATTAACGTTCAGGGTAATCAACTGTTAAAAACATACTGTTCAAAAAAAAATTCTCCAATAAATGGATGTTTTCAAAGTCAATTAATAGCCGCGCGCCAAAGTCAATTAATAATCGCATTTAATAATCGCAATTACAATTATTGACCCAAATAATCGAGATTATTATTTTTGCAATAATCGAGCAGCCCTATGTCTTCACACTATTTTATAATGTGGCTTGTTATAACCAGTATGTCCCCAGCAGCTGTAAAAGCATGGGTAACCCTTTGGTCTAGAAAACCATCTTTACTGATCTGTAGTCTACTGTGGTTGTTGCCTGTTAAAAATGCCGACTCAACATGATTTAGATCCCCCAAGGCCCCTCTGGACCCCCATCAGCAGAGCCTAAAGTGAGTGATGGATACGCTACATCTGTGGAGTGGAAGAGAGGAGAGGAGATTCTGGTGCATAAAAATAGAGCCAGAGTCTGCCGGAGCAGGAGACTGAGAGTTAATTAGGGATGCAATCATCAATTATTCAAAACACTTAATCATGGTGTCGCACAATGCTGTTGCACAAACACACACATGCACAGTAACACACACACAAAGATATGTACCACAGGCTTTTCCAACTGTGCCTCTGATGGCAGACACACAGAGAAAGATAGATGGATGAAGAGGAAATAAAGAAAAGGACTACTGTTGCTTCTGCCTCATTTTCTACTGACACAAATTATGACTCTCAGTGTCACACAAACACAAATATACATAAAGACAGTACACAGTAAGGCTGCTCAATTCATCGTATTTTTTTATTTTGACCTGCAACGATTATGAAAACAACATAATCGAAATAAAAAGATTATTATTATTTATTTTTGTATTGGTTTTTCAGTTGAATTATACTTAAAGTTCAGGGTAATCAACTGTTAAAAACATACTGTTCAAATTTTTTTTTTCAATAAATGGATGTTTTCAAAGTAAATGGATAATCGTTTTTAATAATCGTGATATCAATTATTGACCCAAATAATCGAGATTATGATTTTTGCCATAATTGAGCAGCCCTACAGTTCACAGATACCCTTTTGCAAACACATTCAAACATGGACATTTAAATCCTTCCTTCATCTATACCCACTGCAGTTTCACAGGGGACTTCAAGCCACTGTGCACAGGGTGAAAGGAGAAGAACAAATTGGACAGGTTGCCAGTCTGTCAATAGGATACCAAAATGTTAAAATAACCATTCACACTTATTGGCAATTTGGAGTTATCTCATTCCCCTAACCTTGCTTTTGGATCGTTCAATGAAACTGGAGCACCCAAAACAAAATGTTGACCCTCCCTCACCCTTAGTAGCAGCAAGAGATATATTTAAGTCCATTGATATTATTTGTATTCAACATGCCGGAGGCTGTAGTGGTAAATAAAGATGTAGATTTAGGAGTTAGTATTTCTGTGAGTTGACTTACAACAAGTTATCTAGCGACATCAATCTATTCTATATTTTGGCTTTTTTGACTGAGATAGTACAGCAAATACAGAAAAGGAAGAGCAAGGAGACACCATGAAGCAAATAGCAGCGGATTAGTTGTAAGCTAGGCTGCTAAGGTTAGGACTGAGCCTGCGTATATGGGGCACTCGCTCTACAAGGTGAGCTACCAGGGCACCTCTTTACTGACATTTTAAGTGGATAGGGTATCAGCCACAATGTGACTGATCCACATATTATACAGTGCCTTTGTCAATGTCATTGTAAAGATTCTGTTAGTCCCTCATCTGCTACATTCATTCCATCATGGCAGACCAGATTCCTCTTTCATTGCCACAGCAGTCTGGCCTCTTTAAACCTTATATGAAGATGACTGAAAATGAGATGACTGGTATTAGACTTGTAATCACAAAAGGTATCAGGAGATATATTGGTCCATCTCTTTACCATTCAAAGACTCCACACAACCACAGAGCTCACCAATAAAGCATTTAACATACATTCATTTCCAATACAACTGTTGGGAAAATACTGAATACTCTTTCTATATCAGAGTAGCACATGATAACAAAGGCCCAACTGTAGCTGTTTACATGACAGGATGTAGGATTACCTAGAAGAGCGTCAGGAGTCAGGACACTGTTTTAGGCATATGATGGCTGTTGGGGAAATATTTTCCAAGGCCCATAACTTTTTACCCAGTTTATCAGTTCAAACTGTCCTGACTGAGCACACGCACCTGTAACCTTGGCTGCTGTGCTCTCAGTGTTTTGTCTCCCTGTTCCTGCCTGTTGGTGTCAGCTGATAGAGGTGTTATGATTCTATCTTGTTATGCAGCATGTTGATTATTCTCTCTGAACTAGCTAAATACATGGGTCTGGGGTAGAGTTCTTTAGAATTGACGTGGCAACTCTACCGTGAAGTCAGAACCTCTGGCTCTTGGACTTGTGATGTGAATTCCCCGGCTGAAGCTCCAATAATAAACCATCAGTGTTTGACATCAAAGCTCCTGTGCTTCCTGTGTCTCTTTCCTGAGTCGGTGACTCCCACTGCATTGCTACACAGAAGTTTCCCTTACAATAGCTACAATAGGGCTGCTCGATTATGGCAAAAATCATAATGTCGATTATTTGGGTCAATAATTGATATCACGATTATTAAAAACGATTATCCATTTACTTTGAAAACATCAATTTATTGGAGAAATCTTTTTTGAACAGTATGTTTTTAACAGCAATAACCAAAAATAATTAATAATAAAAAATAATCGTTTTATTTCAATTACGTTGTTTTCGTAATCGTTG
>NW_011363149.1:37933-72684 GCF_000735185.1 Notothenia coriiceps | reverse complement strand
ATATTGCCGGCGGCTGAGTACCGGCATTTTACTGAGTACCGGCACCTTGCCGGTACTCAGTAAGAAGTGCCGGTACCACATGGGTAAAAATCAGAAGTGCCGGTACTGCGTACCGGTGAGTACCGGCCCAATTCAAGCACTGCTCATAAGGTCAAAACTCTAAGCTTGTCCAATACTTTAGATTTAAATACATGCAAAACCAATTCAAATATGCATCAGCTGTACTTTTTGTAATGTCAATTAGCAAATGTTGGCATGCTCAAGAATTCGGCAAACATTAAACTGCTTAATGCTATGCCTAACATTCTGTACATGCATGATCATGTTAGCATTAAGCTGAAATCACTGCTATGGTAAGTGCTAATTCAAAGAGCTGCTATAACATGCTGTGGACTCCTGCTCTCCTTCAATATTTAACCAAGGCCGCTACCTTTCTGCATGCATGTATGTATATGAATTCCAATGTAGCCATGTGTGAGAACTTAGTGTGTTTGAGGACAGCTGATGAATGTATACAGAGGGGACGACAGAGCCCTCTCCAGCTGACTCTCCATCACTTCCATACAGTAATATATGGATCGGATCACACTACATGTGTCATGTGGGGGTCACACCCAGACAGCCATGTAAATTCTTCTTCTTTGCTGCAGACTCATTTCTCTCTGCCCCGCATGTCTTGCCCTCTCTCTAATTTGTCTCTCTCCACTTCCTCCTACCCATCCCCTCCGTGTCTCTGAGGCCAATGGCCGAGACAGGCTCACACGATGCAGTATTGATGTGGACGGTTAGTTAGCTCTTCCTCCACATATACTCCTTCCTGTCTAATTAGTGTCGAAGGAGAGGAGCCTGTCACAGTGTGTGTAAGAGGTGTGTGTATGTGTGTCCTAGCCTCTGCTCTCTTATCTCAAAGCTCTCATTAACCAGACTTTGTTTTCTTTAGCTTCATTAGCATTCCCATGACGGCGGCTGTTACCTCAGTGCAGGGCTAAATGCTAGGCTAAATGTTAGCTAAAAGAAGTCAGTCTGCCCCTTTTCATTAACATTAGCCTGTTTACATTGTCTAAGTGTTTGTAAGTGCAGTGACAGATTGCCTTAATCGCCCCGTGGCAGTGGCACTACATACCGAGTGTTTTTCAGCCTTTCTGCTTTAGAAAAGTGAGAGACAAATCATCTCACCTGCAGAATGTGTTTCTCCTGCTTTCAACTTTGGGTGAGTCTGTGCCCATGAGGAGTCCTGGCTACTCTATTAACGTAAAGGCAGCATCTTCACAGACATATTTCCTCCAGCTTCGGGGTCTCCTTGCAGTCCCTGATATCACTTTCTGGCTCGAATGCAGAGAAAACCATGTAAATAGGAACAAGCAGTGAAAGCATCAGAAGGGTGATTTCACTGCTGCAAAGACAGATGTGGGGGAGGTGGAGGCAGAAGACTGGTGAAAATGGAAAATGGATGAGTCTGGCGGGGGGGTTGGGATGGAAGGGGATGTATGAGGTTGTTTTAAGGGTCCCAGTATATGTACCTCATTATGATGAGGTCTTCTCTGGGGAGCCTGTGGAGAATCAGGGGATATATGTAAAGGAGTCCAGGCTGTTACAGGAGATCACCTTTGCTTAGGGGACGCACGGTACAACTCCCATCCATCTGTAATGATCACCATGGGTACCGTGGAGAAGCGAGATGAGGGGCCAAAAAGGTTTTAGCAGAACCCACCATAGTCCCTGAGGAGGGAGTTAGAGCCCCTCCGCATTTCCTCCATACATTTTAACCTACTTGCATGCACCACCATCGGAATGATAAACAGTACAGCACATGACACGTGGGTCCTTATCCCCAAACCACTAACAAAGCTCCATAATGGTGGTTTAAGTTGTTTTAACCAGCATTAAAAACATAGCCACATAGCATCGTGTTCTTTTAGTGTCATTGTTTTGTTATTATCTCTCTTCTGAATAGGTGATGTCGCAAGGTCAGGATGAGAGGTGGAGAAAGTCTAAGTTGAGTATTTTGTCTCACACAACTCCCAGCAAGAACCTGTCTTGCAAAGTTTTATTTTTAAACATTGACACTTCAATGTCTTCTTATAAGATGTTGCCATAACTATGATAAAGCCAAAAGAAGTGAGGCCTCTCAAGCTGTACAACAGATACACAGCAGATGAGTCTTTAATTTTCCCATGTACCTTTTGAGCAAATTCTCAGCAAAAGGCTGATTTGAACAGAAGTGTGAGACTGTTTCTGCAAAAATATTTTTAAATGTTATAGCAATCTTTTAAGTTTATGAGGCACAAGTAGAATAAATAAATGAGACTGCACTGGTCATTTTCTGGGTGAGAAATTCCTTTAAAAGTAAAATGTGAAATAATGATGACCCAAAGCACTGCTGCACTGGTAGATTTACATGTATTTCAAATCAAATTCATTAATTCACCATATGCTGTCTGACTTTGTAAGATTTCAACCTCCCGTATTCAGAAGATGTTCAAATTGATCCCTCCCACGTGCACATGTCATCTATTTGGCTGGATATGATTAATGACTTCACAGTGTGATTAATCACAGTATTTGTTTATGTTACATGCAGGAAGAGCACATGACAGTGTGCAGTGGTGTATCCCAAATCATAACAGCAATCATTTTCTCATGTGTAGGGATCAACTTTTCTGCCTGGTTGCCCTTTGTTTTTATATTTTTCACTGCAGCTCTCGTTTTTTTTTCCACAATGCAATATCTCGTTGTTATGAATGAACACTATCTGAATCAATATTACTGAATGTATGAGTACCTCAGAATCAAAAAGTTAGAGCTCTGTTTCGTATCACTACTCGTACCAAAGCTAAAAAATAACAGAGATAAATCTGTTGTTGAAGACTGAGGATCCTTCAGCAGACAGTAGACTCAATCATCCATGATGTAATGCAGCCACAAGACATGTATTTTGAGTAAGGATGTTCCTATCTCTGTCTCCTGTCAGATGTATATTATTCAGGGATAAGGATTGGCGAGACAGATGTGAGTAATTATGAGGAAAGCTGTCATACCTTCTACCATTCCTCCTCTTCCTTTCTACACCCCCTCCCCTCTCTCTTCACTCCCCTCTCTTTAAACCGCCCACTAACCCTGTCGATCAGCGGCCCGGTGCTTACATATCCTTGCAGAAGCTGAAGTGGTCATTATTCACAGCTTAGTAATGCCTGGCTGTTTGCTGTGAAATAGCTCACAGTTTGCGAACATGCGCTCAGAAATGCAATTAGCCCAGCGATTAGCATAGCTATTTCACATGTTAACCCGTCAAACGTACAGACACCTCTCTCAGAACCCCTACAGTGAGGCCTGACAGTACACTCAATGAAAGGATATGCATTTTCCATCCAACACTCAGAATATTGTGTGGTAGATAGACGTGAGAAAACGAAGATAAGAACTGCATTTTCCTTTCCTCTTCTTTTTTCTCTTCCCCCTTCCATCTCAGCATCATGCAATGTTTATCTCGGTATCAGTTTGGCCTTTTTCTCCACAATGCGTCCCCAAGGATCCATTCACTAAATGGGAAACCCCTCACTCTGATGGATTTACACACACACGTGCACACGGGGCACAAAGTGGCAATATAATAATGTTATTTCAACAGCATGGCCAGTGACCCCTCTAAAGAGGACCCCGACTGTGGCTGTATACATAACCTTAATAATTCACTCACACACTGCGCTCCGACACACACACAAAAGAAAAGGCTTAAATAATTTACAGGGAGAGACGTCTAGCCCCTAGCATGAATAAGTAAGAGGCAGCCCACTGGCCAATTGCGTCCCGCGACTCCTCTCTGACCGTGTACACAGTTCAATCATCTCATGAATATTGCATATTGCTTACTATGATAGTCTCACTAATTCTGCATTCCATTTTGTTTTCATTTAACTTCTACTTAGGTGAGGTGTATACATTTGGGTGTTAAGAGACAGATTCGCGATTTTTAACATGCATTTGAGCGATGGAAATGTGAGGAGATGCAGATTTTTAATTCATCGTTGCTGTAATTGGATATCATTAACCTACAGCGTACAGCTCTCGTCTTCTGATTTCATTTATCCTTCAGACTGAGTGCTTGTTCCTACCCCATCTACTTCCTCTTGGTATTGTGGCTGTAAAGAACTCTTGGCCAACTGTAACAAGTCCCAGTTTGGCTATTCTCCTTCTATGATTCAATTCCACACCACCACACACACACACACACACACACACACACACACACACACACACACACACACTAGGGGTGTTTGCAAATGAATTTTATTTCTCCATTTAATCTGTGTGTGTAACTTTGAAACATCCTCTCTTAGGTTTTGTGCAGTGTCACATTTCTTCTAGTATTCTTCTTGTGAAACCTCTCAAGGCATTTATTGTTACAACTGAAGGAATTTAGCGGAAACCGGTTCAATTTGTTAGGGAATAATGCATTTCATTGATATGGCGCTTTTCTACGTACTCAAAGTAGCTTTATGAAACACTTCACAAAACAAAGAAAGATGCAATGTAATCAATTGGAAACATTAGAAGAAAAGTACAGAACAGAGAGTAGGGCTGCTTGATTATGGCAAAAATCATAATCTCGATTATTTGGGTCAATAATTGATATCACGATTATTAAAAACGATTATCCATTTATTTTGAAAACATCCATTTATTGAAAAAGAAAATTTGAACAGTATGTTTTTAACAGTTGATTACCCTGAACTTTAAGTATAATTCAACTGAAAAACCAATACATTTTTTTTTTTTTTTAAATCGTTTTATTTCGATTATGTTGTTTTCATAATCGTTGCAAGCCAAAATCGTAATTGCGATTAAAATACGATTAATTGAGTAGCCCTAACAGAGAGCGTTATGAACTGGCAGAGTAATCATTTGAGGGAAGGGGTTTAATAGGAAAATGCAAGTCCGAAAAGAATAGGACATTTATTAAACCTAACTGAAATATGATTGACTAATCTAATGTCCTAATGATTCCTAATGGAGTACCAAATTGGGGAAACAGCATCAGTAGAAATCTGAGAAAATGCTATTATTGTGGATTTGAGCAAAATAAACAATGATAATGATAAAAACGATAACCTTTTATGTAGCAGCGTAGCACAGATCTTAAGGTAATAAACCAAAAATATGACGAATCATAATTTTTTCAAACTAAACTACATCTTAACAAAAACCAGAACAAAGACAAAATGCATGACTCAAACTGATACATGGATTTCAAAAAGGAAATAAGACTTTATATGGATAACAAACAGTGCAGATTTTTGGGTGAGGAGTATTGACTAAGCACTTCTGATGAGCGTTCAATGAGAAACAGAATAAGATCAATTAAATGACTGTCAGTAGTTGTGCAGTTACCATGATTTGGTAATGTGATGGTCAATACTTGCACATAAAGGATTTGATTTTAGGCAACATTGAAGGAGAGGCGTCAGACTTCAATCTCTCTCAAATCATAACATAAGATATTACTCACACTGTACTGCTGCAAAATGACGGTTTAAAAAACTTCACATTGGTTGTTACTATAAATGATCATAACCTCTATTATAATTGAAATAATCAAACTAATAAAGAAATCAAACAAGCAATATTCTATTACTGAATGCTTTCATTGATTAGCTCGCAGAGGTTCTATAACTTGGGTATCAATATATTGATGTTTTTCTCCCTACATAAAAGTTTGCTATTTAATTAGATTGAACATTCCCAAATGTAATCTTAATTTGAAAATATGCGCAGGAGACATTTTGCACTCACACAACACATAAAATAGTGACTCTAAATCAGAAAACAATTACAATAGTGTATAGTCAATGTAACTCCAGGGTCCTGTGCTCCTGATACAGAGGTTATACAGACGGTATGCCTACACATGAGGGGGGTCCCAGGACATAAAGCTCACTACAGGGAAAGTGTTGTATTGGCTGTCTATGACGTTATGCTGCTCATTGTAGAAGATATCCTGGGTCCATGTGCTGGTCTGTCTGCTGCTTCTTTCTTCTCCAAATGCCTTTAAGATGAAGATGTAGTCATTATTTTACCAATTTTGGCACTTTTTATTATGTTTCAGTACACAATGGTAGATCTCCTGTTTACTTCCTGTTTTAGGCGTTAATCACATGGCTGCGTTTACAGTGAGAACATATCAGATTTCTACTATGAGGGAAAAACTCCTGTGTTTTAGGGATAGTTGTTTAATAATAAAACAAAGCCTGAAACACCAAATAACTAGGCTAACAAAATCGTACAAACAAGAAACACTCTTTCAGGTTTTTTTAGGTCTTTCACTTAATTGGTGCAATTGATGCTACCTTTCTCCCCTCCTCTACTCGTTCACTTGTCCCCCATCCTGACCTTTCAGCCTCTGTTTGCAGAGCCTTGTAATGTCTGGCACCCTGGCACTTTAATGGTAAGCAGGGCAACATTGTTTAGATCATAACAGTTAGTCCAGACTGAGGAAGAGGGAAAAGGAGGATCAACAGAGAACATTTTTCTGTATTCTTACATGCACTCCTTTCTCTCTCAGCAGGGGATTCTTGTCATATTTGTAGTAATTGAAAATATCAGTCAAATCAGTGATGCACAGGCTTTAGGAGCCAGGCATTGGCTCTTTCTATTGCAGAAGCTTTGGGAGCTGCCAGGAGGAAATGTTATGATAACTTTGAGTGTAGAAAGGGTCTGCCGAGGGGATCTCAGTATGTATGCATGATATGTAAAGCAAGAAAACTATTGAGAGACACATGGAGGCAAAAGGTTGGAAGAGAGAAAGCAGACCCAGTGAGAAGCAAAGAGAGGTATAAGAGAGAGGCAAAGCTAAAGGGAGAAAAAAAGTGAAATGGCGTAAAACGCTGAACGCAGGGTGCAGCATGTCGGCGGGTATCAGGGGGAGAATTTGGTGGCCGGGAGCCAGTATGAGTGAGATGAGGGGAGGCGAGTCTGCAGAGCCAATAAATTACGGGGCTTCAAGCCCCACTTTACATTAATGGAATGTGCAGCGCTGCTCCCCCCAGTCTGCCGCTGAGATTAAAGAGTAGGGAAATGGCTGTGGACAGGCTCTCTGTGTGATACGGGCCTTCAGAAACCCAAACAGTCGCCCTGTGGTGAGCCGGCCCGTGAGACAGTCTGTGCATGGAGGTCCAGTCTGAGCACTTCAATGAACAACACATACAAACAAAACCAGTAAGGTGTGTTCGCCTTGTGATCACGAGCTGTAGGGTCTGTGCTGCCGTGCTGTTTTTAGGAGCATCAGCAATAATAGTACAACATCCTGCAGTTGGTTGTTTATGTGAAACACTGTACAGATCAGTTTCTGGGAAAGTCAATCTGGACACAGTGCGGTACTCTGAAGATTTCTTTCAGATGATGTGGGATAAAGTGTGTGAGTATGAGAGAATGGCTGAAGCATATCCACCTAAACCCTGCTCTCTTTCACAGCCCCTAAACCCATTACCCCACTATTCATCTCTCAATTGAACTGTGCCACCGCGGTTCCTCCGCCCTCCTGGTGGTTTTAGACTTGTTGGATTGAATCTGATGCATCTGGGAAGATTCAATTAAAATGCCGTTGCCTTTCTTAACTACTTCTCATCGCTCGCATGTCTCCTGCCAGTGTTTTAAAGTGATTACACACAATTATTTCAATTAGATGTCAGGAAGTAGTACCATCACCATCAGACAGTAATCAGGTTGTGGTGGAGCAGTGGGAGACAGCAAGCGACAGCTCCTCTCATTCTCTTTCATTAAAGATGGAGGAGAACATTGCAGAGCATTTCACTTTGCTTATTTCCATCTATTTTTCACCATTTGCCATACAGAGAAAGACACATTTGCAAGCTGTTCTTATCTATGCTAATGAATGAAATCCTTTTCTGGATCTCTTTCTGAGAGACGGATAAATATAAGGGATTTAGTGCAACACAAAAGAAGTGCAGGCCTGATGGAGAGTCCTGATGTTACAGTCAAATAGAGCAGGGAGAGAGAGGGAGATTATACAGACCTTCTGGCTGTTCTTTACAGTGCCAGCTTTTATTATTCTTTCTGAATGAAGTCCTGTTGTTTCATTGAGAATTGTTTACGTAATTGTTGTTCATTGTTGCTGGTATAAAGAGTGGCACACATTTCCCCTTTTCAGCTATTATTCTTTAAACAATATTTTTTTCTCTATTTGTTTCTTTGTTTCTCTCATCTTCCAAAAGGTCATATGTCATTGAGACTTCTTTTTTAAAATGGTCTACCTCAGGAATGGGGGAGTCTTCTTCAAATGTTGCACAAACTTCCTCTTAGACTCTTTTATAGACTGATTCAATGTTGGTGGTAAAAGATAAAGGTCACTGACCTCACAAAACGTGTTTTTTGGTATAAACTCAATAATTAATAGGTAATACATTTGGATGGACATCAGTGGCGGCATACAGCCTTAAGGCCTTAATTCTAGTTTAAAAACCATCCTTCTCTTCTTCCATGTAATAAAAAGGCATTTACAGTTAATAATTATAGGGCAAAATGGAACTTGCATATCAAACAACAGAAAACAATGGCTCCATGTTCTCCCATGGTGATCAGCGGGAGTTCATGAGTTGAGCTGCTTGTGATGGGTGTGTGTGTTTCTTCTGGAGCTCCAGCACACTGTCCTTGAGGAGCAGAATGTGCTATAGGAGCTCCCATGGGACTGAGGTATGGTGAGAGAGCCAGTGCAGGGCTCTGTGTTGAGATAACAGAGGCTTTGCGGGAGGAGACACACACAGCATAATGAACAACCCACCGCCCACTGCAGCACAGGATGCACACACAAACACCCCACATACAGACGTAGAAACACATGTGCCCTCAGAAAATAAATGTTATTTTATAATCCCAGCTTCCCCTCGTTGTGTTATTTTCACACAACGTATTAATCAACAATACATGCACACATAGAAGGGCACACACACTTTTATGAGGCCGCCCAGCCCTCTGCAGCACATGCTTGGTTGCTTTGCCGAGGCCACGCTGACTGCATGTCTTACAGCGGCATCAGTATGCTACGAGCATGGTCCTGTGTCTACACCACTCTCCTCTCCCCCCCCCCTTACTCCACCTCTCCTTTATGCCGTCCTCTCAGTTCTCTGCTTCACCTCCATCACTCTCTCCAGCCTGACTTGGCTCTGTTACCCCCTTTATTCCCAATCTCTCCTTCTTTCAGTGTAAAGCACAGCTGGATCTGGGCAGAGCTTTTTGTTTCATCTCTTTACTTTTTCCAGAATCCTCACCTTGTGTTCGGGTCAGGTTTTCCTCCTTTACTTTCTAACATTCCTCTTCTTTCTCCACTTTTCTCTCCATGCTACTCTCCTTCAACACATCTTTGCTTCACTGCTGGCAGTGTTTTTGGGTCCAAGCGGGGAACAGCCTGCTAGGATAATTATACCGTAAGGATCCAGGATTATTGGCTAATGTTGTTTCTTCTACTTCTCTCTGTTGTAATGTAACCAGGGGACGGGCCCATTAATTGCCCTGCTGATGACTGTCATCACAGACACCCCTCTATGTCCGACACACACAGGGCTGGAGTGTGTGTAAGTGTGTGTGTTTGTGTGTGTGTGAGTCTCAGCGGGTGTCTGATGGGAGGGTGCTCAAGTGTGGAGGACTCATCATGGGTTATTAGGAGCATGCAGGGGGGCCATCAAGCGTGAGAGATGGAGAGATGAAGAGAGGGAAAGAAGGCGATTGTTAAGAGAGGATCATTCCTAAAGCAAAGTAGTGCTGCTCCTAAATTGTGACTTTAAAAGAGACTCATTGAGTTTCTCTTTTCCTCTTCTCTCGCTCCTTAATATGCTTTTTGGTTAACCATCAATTGATCTTTTTGACCGAGACGTTTAATTTCACGCAAGAAGATTTCCATGAGGCTAAATTATAAAGTTCAAGCAAAGGCCAAGATATCTTGACTTATTGCCCCTGGTGTAGGTAAAGCTCTTTAAAATGCAGGATCCTAGACATCCCACAATGCAACTCCAGAGCACCTTTTTTCACACCATTCTTGCAGGTTTATTAATTTGCAGCGTAAGACTGCTGACTCCCTTCTGACATCCTTTCTCAGATATTGCAAACCTCTTAGTACACAACTGTGTCCCCTGACTCAGCAGATTCCACCCATGACTAGTACATTTCCTGTGATGACTTGACACAATGATGGAGTGTTCCTTTAAACTAATATATTTACCGTCGTAGAAACATTTGTGGGATGAATGAGTGGTATAATGTGGCATTTAGTGACAGGCTTCAGACCATTACACCCTAACAAACGCACTCACACAAATTTTGTATATACATACATGCAGAACACACACGGGACTCTCCCATTGGCTAATGTTAGTATCCTGCGCAGCATCTTCACAGCAAGGCAGCTAAGGATAAAAGATAAGAATCTAGACAGCCTTGTACGGCATGATTAATTCATTTCATATTCTGCTTGCCCAGAATGAATGTGCAGTTAATATTTAATATTCCTATGCTTTTTCACATGATTGCAACGTGATTATGAGAGGGACACATAGTGGGGGTGTGAGGTTTGGGAGGTGAGAGAGAGGACAAAAGAGAGAGGTGGTGTGAACGAGAGGGTGAAATCACAAGTTTTCTAAATTGCGTTGTTAATACGGTTTGTGCTTACCAGTAATGCTAATGTGACGCTTAAGTAATTGAAATTGAAAACAAAATGAGATAGAAAGAGACAATTAAAGAGAGAGAAGGAACATCTAGGGGGGAGAGAGAGACAGCCACAGCATTACCATATGTATTTATGTGTGGGGGTGAAGTGTTTGTTGTTGTGCATCTAAGCAATAAACACAGTGCACCTCTAGCGTTGTTTTCATGCAGTATGGAACGCAAATACAATATTTCACTTATGAAACATAGCAATGAGTAACTGCATAGTATTTGCATTATATATATGTATATATATATATTACACTCTTCCCTCTAGATACAGGCGGCATGAAGGAAACTATTATATTTCAACAATGAGAAAGAATAGAGAGAGAATCAGAGAGAGGACAAGCAGATTTCATTACGATGAAAGAAACAACCCTTGAAAATGTTTTTATTGTTCATAATTGGAGCCTTTAATAATAATCCTCCTGTAGGGTCCTGGTGTTCACACACACACACACACACACACACACACACACACACACACACACACACACACACAAACTCACACAGGCACTTTGCTGCCTCCCTTCGAAAGCAAATATGTTGAAATTCTGCTTATCTGAAAAAGTGGTGCAAGACAGATTTTTGTGTTCATGAACAGTAAAGTGTGTCTTATCCTATAGGAGGCTTGCAGTTCAACTGAATCTTAAACCTCCCAAATCTCCAAGCAAGCTTTTCTTTTGGTTTGAAGTAAAGTTTAAAACACCCAGTTCATTCATTATTTTTGATATTTTTAGTCAAAATCCACACCATGTCTTCAAATGACATCAAATCTATGTTTGTTTAACTGGCGGCAGAGAAGCATGATCTGCACCGCAGACAGCATCATGTTGCAGTATTGTCATTTCAATATGAAGTAAGTCATGGGGCTGATGGAGACGTTAATTAGAGGCCAGGCCAGTCATCTCCACCCTCTGACCCATTTCCTGCCCTCCCATCTCCCCCTTATCTGTCATTCACAGTCCCCCCACTGCTAATGAGCTTATTCTGAGCCATACACTATGTCTGCAGCTATACTTTTTTCTTTGTACAGTGAAGCTGGGCTTTTTTCTCCACAAGAAACAGGGAGATGGCTGTTCGTTCCCACCATGTCTCCAATTAGATGCCCCTCTATTCATCCTTGTGTCATTTCTCCCTCGTCTCTCTATCCTCTGCTTTCTCTTGTCTGCTCATGTTGGAAGAAGGTTGTAAAACAGGCTGCCTTATCCAAATGGAGACAAGCCCCGAGGTCACCGTAGTTTTGTCACATTAGCCTCTTTAGTGTGTGTGTGTGTGTGTGTGTGTGTGTGTGTGTGTGTGTGTGTGTGTGTGTGTGTGTGTTTTTGAAGCTGAGTGTGACATTAGCCTTGCAGTCACACAGGTAATGATCTCATCTCCCCGCTGGTGACTAGAGGCACACAGAGAGAATTATACACACACACACACACACACACACACACACACACACACACACACACACACACACACACACACACACACACACTGAGAGGGAAAGATGTGGAGCAGAGATTGGTATTGTAATGGTACTCTAATGGGCAACCTGACAAGTGCTTTTTCTTAATGATATGTCCCCCCTCTCCCCCAACTCTCTCCTCCCCCTTCCCGCTCTCCTCAACTCTCTCCTCCAGGTGCACTTTCCGTCTTTGAGGAGCAGTGATATGGACACCAGGTGTGGTGACGTCCAGGTATGTCATTTAGTTCTCATAGTGTGTAATATCATTTTGAATTATGCTGCCCTGTCATCACACTATCCATTTTTCCTGTTCCACCTTTTGTTCAGCTGCCGTTAAACCAAATGTATGGCTGTGTCAAAATCACTAGCCCATTACCTATGAAGTGCACTATATTACCCTCTGCCATTTTATTTGACTGTCTAATGGGGATATCTACCATATACTAGTGCCCTCAGAAATCCTCCCAATTCAATGAAAATGAAGAAGTCTCTATGCTCAACAAAGGAACAGAGATTCAAACAGAAACTTACCTTAGATAATCTTCACACATTGACTTAATCACACAAGAACCTTAACATGAAATAGTAAAAACATTGCCAAAAACAAACCAGGGGGTGCTGAGGCAACACAAAGCAACAACAAATGAGCCCTACAAACCCCGCTGTGGTGTTAAACCGGTAGAAAATTAATGAACCAACAAAGGTACCGTTTGCAAAAATCATAATCAGACCTTGCTTTTATAAATCAATTACGCATTGAACAATAAAATCATATCTTAAACATTTTTGATTTGGTATTGTGTTGGGAGACCGCCACAGGCCTACAACTTCATCTGATATGTTTCCAACTCGTCACACCAAACCCTCTATTAGATTCAACATTTGTTTGGCTTTTAATCCTGCAGCCAATCCACCTGCTATCAGATCTGATACAGGTTTCTTTTTTGGCTCTGAGCAGCCTCTCCACCCCACAGACACACTGTGATGCTCTTATATTCCTGGCTCTCTATTTTTCTATTTATACCCACTGAGATGAGCAATGAGCCCCAGGCAGCCCTCACTCACCAGCCCAAGCTCACATAGACACACACACTGACACAGAAACACACTTTCCCTCTCAAACATGCTGTGATTTAAGGCTGAGGTGGAGGTGAGAGGGTTTCATCAACAGTGTGTCTGACCATATGAACTAATGTAATGCGGTTAGCTGTATTGTCTAGCCTCAGAGGGAGCTCAGAAGTCTGGAGATCCTGCTGTGTCCTTGTTTTCAGCCTTATATTTGGGCATTCTGCCGCATAGCCTCAAAGGAAACATAAAGTCTAGAAAACCAACATAATGTGTTTTTCCTGTTGAATTGCTTATCCTACGTTTGTGAACATAAAATGTAATAAACAAAAGGGTCAAAAAAAGTCTCGGCAGAGTCATTGAGACACCCCCTAAAGCAACACCGTGACAGTAAGTGGGGTGAGTTTATGAGGCTTTAGCAGTTATCAAAGAAAAGGTAGTCTTTTTGGAATAAGAAAGCCTAAGTAAGTGTTATATGAATCCACAGTGACACTTGACTTTTTCTTGATCATCGCCAAAGAGGCAGCATGAGCGAGAGAGAGTGTGCAGGTCAATGCCAACAACTGTTTTGAAGGGGATTTTTAAGCTTGAATTAATTCAAGCAATCAAAAAACAATTAGCAGTGAGCCATTAACCTGCTGTTTGCCTGCGACCTCAACTAAAAGTTGAATTTATCACATTAAATACACGCCCCCTACTCATACACCTGCACACATCTAGACATACAGGCCAGCACACACAAAGAGGGAGAGAAAGAGAGCGGGATTACTACTGTGAAACTAAACCAGTTAAAAATGAATGAAGAAAACCTCCATGAGAAACATCGTCTTGCATTATTAACAATATTGAGAATACTCTGAAAGTGTGTCAGCTTGACGTGTTCTACCTCCTGCCCTCTTTTCCCTCCTCTCCTCCTTTCAGTGATACCGTCACCCTCCTCTCCTCACACCCATAATAAATGCTCACACGCACGCACGCACGCACGCACGCACGCACGCACGCACGCACGGACACACACACACACACACACGCACACACCCTCTCCTAACCCCTCTCATGGAGTGATTCACATAGTTTACCAGAGGTTGAGCAGGGTCAGTATCCTATCTTTTCAGTCCAGTGGAGCAGAGGGTAGTCAGGAGGAATATGGTGTACAGCAGATCCTCTTATCAACTCTTCAATTCACTCTGATGATTTTTGTATTTGATTTTTATACACTTGATGCATTTCTCCATAGATTAGTGTAAATCTACTGACTGTATGCAATAAGGATTTGTCTCTGGGTGCATGAGGGTGGGTCTTTACGTAGTTTGAACAGGTGCTTAAATAGCGTGTTGACATTAAAATATATTTTGTGAAAGCAGCATGAATGTTGGGGGCGACACGATTTCAATTCTTTATCTTAAATCGATCAAATTGAGTTTAGAAACTGCAAGAGATGACAGTGATGACATGTTCAGGATCAAATTCAATGGGGGAATGGGGGGGAAAATGCTACAAGCTGCATTCCAATCTCAAATATTGGTAAAACATGTAGAACTGTGATGTACAGAAATGAGTCAAGAAATTATAAAAACCTTAATGTACACTATTGGATACTTCTCCACGTGTGTGTGCATCCTGTTGGGAATACACATGGATATTGTAAATCACTCAGAAGGAGTAGGGAACTGTTTGGAAAGAGGGTCATCAAAACAAAATATATCCTGTATTTTTAAATGTAATATTTCTTACTTCAACAAAAACATCTCTTCGGTAAAGTAAATGTGTTGTATTCTGCTCTTTTTACCATTTCATCAAGCTGCAAATTATTTCACCTCAGTGCTTGCTTGTTTATTCACTTGTTACTGCACCAGCTACTGCTAAAGTACAGATAAATAATAAATTGATAAATTAAACAAAGCCTATTCTCACATAAAAATTAGAGCTCCATTGACAATTTGTTTCTTGAAAAAAAATTAGCGGTTTGTAATGTTCCTGCTAATCTTATCACCACTGCCTCCTGTCACCTCCAGTTAGAGCCTGTTCATTTCTTTTCTGCTGCTAATCTCCTTTAATTACTTCTCAGACACAAATGATGTTGCTATAATGAAACATGTACACATTCAGAAAATACTTAAGCAAAACTTTCCACTAATGTGTTTATATGATTGTTTTGTCTTGTATTTCTAAACTTACTAACAATTGTCTTTCTTTGTCAAACATATTGGGGCAATTACAGAAGTTGCTATGGGTGCAACACGCAGCAACCAATGAATTTAGATAAATACATTATCATATTAATATCAAAAAAGTCATATTTAAAAGATTTACTGGTAAAAACAGTGTTGCAGTGACATGTGTGATTCAGTTGTGTTTATAGTGGTGCAGGCTGTTGAGTGAAATTGGTTTCGACCGGCAGTAAGGCTCATACCCTAACACAGAGGTGGAATGAGGTGTGTGTGTGTGTGTGTGTGTGTGTGTGTGTGTGTGTGTGTGTGTGTGTGTGTGTGTGTGTGTGTGTGTGTGTGTGTGTGTTCCCATGTCTGCATATGTATGAAATGTGTTAATGAAATATGATGGATACTCCCAGAGGCAAAAGCCCTCAAAGTTACACTTCCTAATGAAAGCATAAACATGTGTGACATTTCAACTCAGCACATCTTTATATCTCAACCCCTGTGGGTACGACACACACATATGCACAGTGCACACACACTCACTCCACCACCTCTCATCTACCTTAACCAAATACACACAAGTCAACCTGTCACCCAGATTTAAGTTGTTATCATACTCGGGAGTGTTTCTCTTTCTGTGTCTGTCTCTTTTTCACTTTATTTACATATGATGATACAATGAGAACAGCTTGTCACACTGTCAGAATTCCTCTGCATGTGTCTGCATATAAAGACTTTTTAAGATTCTCTATATTTGCTCTCATACATGTAAACCATCTCTCCTCATCTCCAATTGGTCTTTTGCTCACATCTGATACATCAGACTTATCGAAGAGTGGCATGCTTTGATAGCTACGGTAGTGCTGGCAAATTTCATCTTTGGAGGGGGGTCTAGCTTCATAGCTCTCTTCCATCTGCCGCTACCTTCCTCTCATTAATTCACTTTCTGTAACACACTCACATATTCACACACGACACCAAGATGTTCAACAGTATAAGAGATAGTGGGTAAGACAGGTCACTGTGTACTTGTGTGTGCATTTGGGTCAAAGCTAATCTCGTTCCAGTCTAGATTTGTCTAACAAATTCACCTCCAGACTTATTGATGTCTTTTCAGAGGAGACAGGAGTCATTTAAGGGCGGCAACTAACGTTTGATTAGAATGTCATGTGACCACAGTATGCCCTAATTTAAATGTATAGTATGTGAAGATAAGGCCTGGAGTAGACGGTTATAGTTAAAGATTTGAATACCGTGTAGCAACCGAAATGTCATTATGTATTCATCAGAGTGAGAATTGGCAGTGGTGGTGAAGATGTTTAAATGTTCTGCACCCCAAGCTAATGGCACTCATTAGATAGATATTCATTTTCTTACCCGTATTTGACAATTCACAGATGTATAAATAAACATCATAAAACATAATGTATTAGAAAGTGTAATTTAAAATGAGATACATTTATATTTTGCACATATGTTAAAAAGTATTTTATCAATTGTAGTAGGACTTATTATTTAGTTGTTGTCAGGTTTATGTCCACCAAAGGGGATTAGCCGTAAAAGCAAGGATTTATATTTTACCTGGAATCTAGAACACTGAACGTGATGCCACACCATTATGTTGCATTAAGTATGCAAAACATGGATTGACCTCCACCCTGATATGTTGTGGTCGTGAAACGATTTAATGCTACTGGATTAACAAATTAAACACGACTGTAACATATGGAGCAAATAAATAGCTTCATTCATCTTGGCTACTATGATGTGGCAGCGTCTTACGGCAGAGGTCCGTAATGCTGAAAGGAAACGTATGTAAACCCACCTATTCACCAACGCCTATGGATCTAGTTAATACTGTTATCCCTGGCAAACATTGCTATTATTATTTTCTGTTTTGTGTTATTTCCTTTTGTCTGCCTCAATATGCGTAACCTTGGTTCCCCTGAAAGCCGCTACAAAAATGCAAGCTATTATTATCATTAGCTATTGGCTAGACATAGAATCTGTCTATCTTATGAAATTAATTGTTTGTTTCTTCCGTGTGCATGCCTTTTAAATGTTTTACTGCCCCTTGGTTAAGATGTTGGTAAAGACTTGTAAATTGCTGCATCTTTTTCAAAGTTTGACAGTGTGTTACCAACTCATCCCGCGAAATCCTGTCTCATTATCTTCTCTGTTGAGTCACAGGTTTAAGCTCTGAGTTGGCATCATTTCCATCCAGAGATTGCCTCATCCGTATGTTATACCATTTTTATTACCATAAACCTGATGAATGTGCAGTCTGAAAAGTGTTAGTCAACATGTTACATGGTGGGATATGGCTTAAGGTTTTAATCAGGCTTACTGTATGTCCAATGATGACCTGGCTTTCTGAGACCATCCTGCTGCACTTTAATGCCGCTCCTGAAGCTCAGCAGTGACGGGCCATGCTGAGGCAATTAGAAATATGTCTCTGTTGCCTTTAACGAGTTTAACCCGTTTTGCTGATAATACACATACATTTCAAATGTATTGTAATTTTCTCAGTTTTTCTCTCTCTTTTCTTACCGTCCGTTCTCATCAGTTTTTTCAGTCTTTCTCTCTCTGTGACTTTCTCTGCATATGTTACTAGAGGAGTCCTAATCTTGTGAAACAATGGTGTGTGTGTTGTGTTTCTCACCGGACATTATATCCATCTGGACATGGATTAACTTTATGAGGGTGCCTGTAGAAAGGTGTATGTGTTAATACATTTACATCTAGTCAGGTGTGTGTCTATGTGACTGCTGTTTATGTGTGTGACATAAGAGTGAGGGGAAATAGAGAAAGCTAGCTGCTGACTTGCCCACATAAGCATCCAGGAGTTATCTGTTCAGCCAAGCTGAGACAAACAGACAGAGACTGAGAGAGAGAGAGAGAGAGAGAGGAGGAAGGTGAGTGAGTGAGGTAGATACTGAGGGAGGGAGATATGGCAAAAAGGGCAGAGATACTGAAGTGTGGGAGGGAGATAGACAGGAGGGCTCTGCAGCGACACAGAAGGTAAACTACAGCTATACTTAGGTAGGAAAACAGAGCAGGGAAAGGAGGTGTTTTGCGATGAGAGTATGGGGAGGGCAGATAAGGTGGTGGGGTTTAAAAAGAAAAAGGTATATATGTTTATATTTTAACGTAAGTAAGGTTTCAATACAAAGCATTATTTACGTTTAGATAATATGGTTATATTCTTAGCAACATAATTGTTGTAACCAGCAGGCTTTAACGGTTCTCACTGTAATCTGTCTTTTATGTAGCAAAACCAACATTTTTGCTTGAATTTACCAATAACAATACCAAGCTTTATTTATTGGAAACGCTAGGGTGGAAGTTCTGATTCCACCTTCACAAGCAAATCTGACCAATAATGATGGAGGAAAAGTCTAATGGATTCATAGTATTGTTTTGTTCCGTCATGTTGCTTCATGTACTGGTACGGTGATGTAATACAATCCATACAAGCAGAATTTGATGATATGTATTGTAATGTCCAATAAATATGTGTTTTAACATTTTATTGGCAATGCAGTGCTATGTCTTGTATTGCATCAGCAGATGGGCCAGGTTACATTACATTGTTTGCAAAGTATTTGATAACCTGTGACTTACCTGGCTCCTCAGCTTACCCTACAGTTTGGTCTCTACCAACTTTGAAACCAAACTTAGATCTTTGTCAAATGTGGAAATAAAGGTTTAGATGGAAGGCTGCTGAGCGTCTTCCAGTCTTTGCAGAGATCAGAGGAATTATGTCCACTGTGAGGCTCCCAAACCCCTGTCAGCAGCACGCCGCACCTGGAGAGGAGGAGGATCTGAGGAAGTGGAGGAGAAAAGGAGAGGAAGAGGTGCAGGTACAGAAAAGTGAAAGGGGGTTTGTATTAAAGAGGGAATGCTGGACAAGGTTAAGGCTCAAGGAAGAATGGAGGAGAGACATGAAAAGGCAAAATGCTGTGGTTAATTGAAGTCAGAATATAGTTGCATCATCCTGTTTTATCTTAGTTTTCTTTTGTCAGTCTCAGACTTGAAAAATTAAAACAAATGAAGTTGGATTTTCTGTCTTTTTCGCTTTTTTATAAATCCACATTTACAGTAAGTGTGCTCCCACTCTCAAAGTAAGTGGTGAGTTTGCCAAGTCAATGAATCACCCATTTAAGTCTGCATGACTTAAGTGCGGGTGGTTAACCAATCAATAGTTGTGCTGAATGACTGTGTGAAGGCTGTAGCATCATGCATCACCGTGCATTCATGACTCGTAGACTATTTTTTTGATGTCAGCATTACTGTGTGTGTGTGTGTGTGGAAAAAGAGTGAGTGTGGGATAACTGTGAACTTGGCAGTCCTTTAACAGTCTTTAAAATCCAACAAACACTTTCCTACCAAACAGTGAAGCACAAGTGTGATGACGTTTCTTGCACAACTTTTAATTTCAAACCCAAATCCCCCCCATCACCCCCTCCTTTATTTCCTTCTCCTTTCATCTTTTCTTGCTCATTATAATTTTGTTAATATACAGTTTCTAAATCCTCCACCATCGCCCAGTGCTTTTCTTCTCCTCACCCCCACTCCACTCCCACTCCTTGAAAGCTGGAAATCAGGACAGTTCAGCAGAGGAGGGGTTAAGCTGAACCCGGCCCTGTGATTGGCTGCCGGCCGGCGGTTTCAACCAGCCTACAGAAAGAGGTAACCAGGCAACCTCAGAGAGGGAGAGGAAAGAAGAGGGGGCAGAGGAGCGAGAAAAAGAAAAAAAAACGCGCTGAAAGAAGCCTGGCATAGTTTGGTGGGGATTGTTTGAAAAAGATGTAACGAAGCTTGCAAGAGCTCTCTACGGGATGGAAAACTGGATTACTGCCCCTGCTGAAACACACTGTGGATGTCTGAATAAACCAGGAGGAGATACACGGGAATGAATGGATTCTAAAGCCTTTTCACAAAATGGGAACTAACTGTGCTCTTTTTCGCTGTAGTGCAAAGGTAAGTGCGCCAATGCAAACAGCCTTAAACGGATGTGGCACATTTCGTCCTACAAAGTGTGCAGAATACTTTCAGATCGGTGTGTGATAGTTGTTGTGTGTGGACCTGGGGAAGAGCCTGTGGATTCAGAGTGCTCTGCTCCTATCGGCAATGAATTATCTATCGCTGCTGGTGCATCGGGATTTTACTGTGCCTGTCTGAGTGTGTGTTGGACGGTTGGAGTGACCCCATAACTGAAACAGTGGTCAGGGTCTCTGTGTGTGATGTTAGGCGGGAGGTTTTCTGCATTTGGCAGCTGTCTCCCCCTCTTTTTATCGGACACTCAGCTCCAGATTATTCATGTTTTCTATATAAATGTTTAACGTGCACTTCGATGTGCTTCTCTTAGTTTGGTAAAGCGTGTTTTCCTCGTGTTTGTCTTCGGTGGTGACTTTATAGTAACCGTTTTATTCTTTAATTTAAATGAGTTTTAATAAGCTGTGTTTTGAGACCCTACAAGCACTTAGCCTACTGCTTGCTTAATTAGATGTGTTTGCAAGTGTACGAGCATCTTTTTGTGACTTTATTTCATGTTCCTTCCCGCGAGGCTTGCTACCCCCGCAGTGTGTGATTTAATGCTCCCGGTGTGTGCGGTTTAGTCCACTTTGGAGGGTTGGCTCGGCTCGCAGTGGGAGTGAAGTGAAACGGGGTACTGTGGAGGTTACACGGGTGTTGAAGTGTGAGCGTAGAGATGTATTCAATGGTGTGTGTGTGTGTGTGTGTGTGTGTGTGTGTGTGTGTGTGTGTGTGTGTGTGTGTGTGTGTGTGTTTGTGTGTGCGCGCGTGTGTGTGTGTGTGTGTGCGTGCGTGCGTGCGTGCTGTAGCTGGCACTCAGTCACTGGGTTTGGGTTGATGGAGAAAGAGAAGCAGAGCTGAATGGGAGACCCGGTCAGTTTGCTGTGAGGGGCCCAGGCTCCGCTGCAGCTAAAAGCCGCATTAATCATGAAGCTCTGCAGACACTCTCTCTCTCTCTCTCTCTCTCTCTCTCTCTCTCTCTCTCTCTCCTCTGTCTCCTCTGTCTGCTCACTACCTGCAGCAGCTTTACTGTATGTGTAGCAGGTGCAACCGTAGTGTGTGGATTTGAATGGATTTTCTACAGTTTTAAAATGGGACTATATGTACATCATAACTGTAATGTATTTACTTCTAGCTGTACAAGTAGAATTTTGAGTACATAACATTTTTAATTCAATAAAAGGAATGGTGTAGTGCTGCTACTTTAACTCAGGTTTAAGATTTGAATAGGTTTTCCACTCTTGACAAACAGACCTCTTACTTCTGCCTGTATGGGCCCAGCAGGGCGTCATAGTAACCCAGAGCCTCAGAGCATTGTGTGGAAACTCTGAAAGAAACACCCTGTTGAAGGCTCTCTTTCTCCCTCGTTAAATTCTCAACTCCATCTGCTCCGTCAACAGTCTCAGCCTGCATTTCTTGCCAATTCTGGTACTCCACAAAGTAAACCAAGTCTGCCTTTTACAATTTATGTTTTCCGATGCAGTATAGTAATAGGTCTTGTGTCTTTGCTTTGTAATACTTGACAAAGCTGTTGAAATTAATGTTGATGTGAATCTTTAACAGCTCAGAGTTGTTTTAGGCTTTGCAGTATTGACAACAGTAAATCATTGTGACCTGGAGCTTACTAACTTCTAAAGCTTTTAATAGTTTGTAACTCTGAATTTACAACATAACCTCTAGTATCTGGAAGGCCTTCTTTTACAGAAGAGTTTAATGGTACGTAAACTCATCTGACACCATGTGAAAAGGTCTGCACACAATTGCAAGCTGTAAAATATAAAGAATCACCTGAAAGACATTAATTCAAGCTCAAACTGTTTGTTCTACTGTGTTCTGTGTAGTTTGAATCATAGCACTTTCATAGTAAAGGTTGCCATTGAGCAAATTGAAGTGTAGTAGCTTTGATAGCAGAGACCCTGAGACAGAGGCACTGACCCCGAACTTGCTAATTCTAAGCTTTTATTGGACCACACACTACAAAGCAGCAACAACTTGTGTGTTTTTATCAGCCAGGACTAATGTAACATATGATTGGCTTACAGTTTTGTAACAAGCAAAGAATGCAAACATGTATTATCATAATTCACATTGCTACCTGCTTTATTTTGACACTTGTTGCTTAGATATAATTCAATGCACTAGAAACGTAGCCTGTTCAGGGTACTTGCCCAACTCCACCGAAACTATTTCTTAGTTTGAATCAGCTTTGGTAAAACCAATGAGCAGCTATGTGCAGTTTCTTTCTTTCTTTGACAAAAGCAGCACAACTCACAACACATTCATTTTCCTTTGGACTATTTCAGACCAAGGATCATTTTTGGGTCAATTTTGTCCTTGTCTGTTTCTTTACCAAAGCAATCCATTGGGTAGATGTGAATGATTCAGCTACACTTTTTTTCCAATCACTAAAACCCCTATGAGGTTGTAAATCCAATTCATGTTTGACTTCCTGCTCAGCAGTGTGTACTTTTACAAAGAGCTTTACAATGATTTCCTCCTCATCAGCAGATAACTCATTTATGCCCAATATAATGCAGTTATTGTAATGGTTGTACCCCAAATGATACAACAACTGAGCACTTTTCCTCCTTTCGTACCTTTTTTAGTTAAGTCCAGTTCACTGGGGATGTGCACAGCTATGACTCATAATTAAACCAGGGTTATATTCTTCAGTATGAGCTAAAGAAGCACTTTTTCCCTTTTTAATGTACTTATCTGTCAACAGTAATAAAGAAAACATTATTTTAAACAGGTTGTAGCATGTTAACTATTGGTATTTTTCAGTAGGGGGTTCCACCGCTACAGAGCAATGCAAGAGGGAGAATTGACTTGCTCTTGGCTGGCTGCCCTTCCCATTGATCCACATCCTGCATGTGTATGTGTTTGACATTCTCTCAGATATAATTGGCATCGAGAATATCTTTACAGCCCACTGGGAGTATAATGTATACCCTATTTCCTGGCCTTTATAAGGGAAATAAGATATGTGTGTTTGTGAGACTCTGCAAATCAGCATACATCACACAACAAATGCACAAAAACCTAAAACACAGCATGTGCTCAGAAATATCATTACCTCCTATCACGATGACTTGAATAGAACAGGCAAACTAAAGCACATAAAAACGCAATGAAGCACGTTACACACACCCACACACAAATAGTGGTTGTGAGAGATCAGGGCAGAGCATCCAGAGGTGCAGATCGAGCTGCCAGCTAATCTGCCTCTGCAGTCTGTAATCTGTAATCTTTTTAAAACACTCACAATCTGTCTACACCACTGGGATTAGCATCTGCAGACACAACGACAGCGCGCACACTCGTACATACACACTTTTCACTGCCCTTACACTGCCTGCAAAAAAACTGCCGCTTGGGTTTGACTTCGTTCTGCTTTTGCAGCCAGATCTTTCATTACAGCACTTTCACTATAAAAGGGAATAAGAAGATGGATAGAAGTAATGCTATATATATTTAGTCTGCTATACTAGTTTATAGAACCTGATTTAGCGAGTGTAAGTTATTTTTTGTACTGTATGATTGTGTTTGGATCAGAAGTGTTTGAATAGTGATTAGAAAAGTTGGATTTGGAGTCAAGACCTCAAATAATAAAATGTTTACACTTATAACAGATCACATAGTAACAGACTATAATGATTGAACCAATTGCTTTTTTTTCTTCACTCGCATACAGCCTCCTTATAGCTCTTTGCTTCTCTGTGCAAACAGTGTCCTTTCTGTGTTTTCTCAATCTCTGTCTTTGGTTCTCCATCTCTACCCTGTCTGTTTTTCTCAACATTGCTACACCTCTCTCTTTTTATCTCCCCCCTTCTCTCTCTCTGTCTCTCTCTCTGCCTGTAGTGTAGCTTCAGGGATCCTCATGTTTCAGATGAGATGTTGATTATGGAACAGAGAGGCTTGAGTTCACTCTTCTTTTTATGCTCACATTGCCATTATTATTTCACATCATCATTATCACACTTTCTTCCATTTTCTCTTACATACTGCTGTACACGCCTGGTCCTCTGGCTCATTTCTTTCTCCAGTGAGCGCCACTTTGGGGTGAAATCGCAAAGGTGTTCACTTTGTTAATGGGTTTTCACAGCAAACAAAAGCACTTTAGGGCAAGCATTTGCAAGCGGTAAAGACACACACACACACACACACACACACACACACACACACACACACACACACACACACACACACACACACACACACACACACACAGCAGAAAGTACCACACTGGAGTCACATCACATTAACACTTCAATTAATTGAACGCCTTACATTCTCATTTCCCCAGAAGTCAAGATCCCTGACCACCCCCCTTTCAAAACCTCTCTCTTACACCAGTGTGTGTGTGTGTTCCCATGACACACACACACACACACAGCACAGACCACACAACACACACACAACACACACACACACACACACACACACCCACACCCACACAACACACACAACAACACACAACACACACACACAACCACACACATCAACACATACACCACACACACACACCACAACACACACACATACACTACCAGGATTGAGGGCAGCTGGAGGAGGAAACGCAACACAAAGAATCCATAATAAGATTATTAATGTTGTGTTCTAATTAATTGTGGCCATTCAATTCAGCACATGTAAAAGGACAGAGAACAAAAAAAATGGTTTAAAAAATATAGAAAAATGTTTCCTTTAATTCAAGGGACCCACAAGGTAGATAATGAAACAGAATAAGAATATACAAGAGAGTAAGGCAACTACAAAAATTAAAAAGGGGGTAATTGCTTGCACATCCCTAGTGGGAGGGCCGGCAAAGATTTTCACACAATCAGACATATAAGGAGCAAAGACACACAAAAGAAATAGAAAAGAAAATAACGGAGACAGAAATGGGGGAAAAAGAATGTTTCCGTTTTTTGAGGATTTCTTCTTTTATATTTCTGCCCCCTCTTATCTTTCTCTTCTTTGTTCTGTTGCTTTCCTCTCCATCCTTGTGCTCTTTCTGTGGCTTGCTACTAATGAATTTTTAACTGTCCCATAATGATTCTCCTATTATGGTTCTCTCTCGTTCTTTCTCTGTTTGTAAAGATTAGCCACAATTCAATATCCATCATTAGCTGTTGTCATAATTGCACTTAATTCGCAATTATATTTCACAGTATGGAAACGTATGCAGTCTGCTCAGTCAGGTGGAAGTAACACATAACCTGTCTGCTCCTGTCTCTCTTTGATAGACAAGCCATTTGTAACCTAATTCAGTTTTTCATAAGCGATGGTATGGCTGCCAGACATCTGTTAAAGCAGATGAAAGGGTGGGGGGATTAGTCTGGCATCTGTGTCCAGGACAGAAGAGCTGTCCCTGGGCCGGAACCACATCCCAGGCTGCCTCCCTGGAGCATCCGGTGCCCGGCCCGTGCAGCGCTCGCTGGGCTCTCAGGAGCAGTGGGGCGCCCAGATGCTGCTTCCTTCAGCGGCTGAGCTCTCACTTCCTGACGCACACTGTCACACTTACCTGTGCTGATGCATGAGGCACGTACACACCCCCGGATGCAGCCTTACTCGCAGACAAAATGGTGAACTTCTGATCATGGCTCTCAGCACTCCAGTGTCACACCCAAGCACTTTTGTGATTACAGAATGAATTTTAATGTGGTTTTATGGGTCATGAAATCTGCTCAACCCATAAAACAAGTTACATTTCAATTAAGGTAGAAACATAAAAATGATAGGGACACGTTTTTTTCATGGGGCATGATACAGCAGTAAAGCTCTGAGGCTTTAGTTTAACTTTTAACTTACTCTGCTTTACCTGTAACTGCACTTTTTAAAGACGTTTTAAAGTAGAGCGCATTTTCTAACAGCAATCGAAAACCAAAGTGGTTAAATTATGCGCTTTCTTTATACCTCTGCAAAACTTTTTATTGACAAACAGTTTGTCAATAAAAAGTATAAAAGAAAGAAAGAAAGTCATAAAAGTGCTCAGAGGAGGTTAAGGCTGAGGTGAGTAATAACTAAATCTTCTCAATGTCAATGGTGCCGCAAAACTGAATGGCCGTTTCACCGCTCAGCCTCGACCAATTATCCTCCACGCTGAGTCATAGGAACACACGCTCACAAAATTGGACCCACACTACTACTCTCTTCGCCCATCACACCACCTCCTACTGTGCGTGATACTCACACTCACTTTGGGCCCTGCACGCTCTGCCATGCATTGAGAGACGAGAGGGAAGCAGATTGAATGCAGTCTATAGGCCATTTTGTTTGGTCTGCTGGGCAGAGGTCAGTCGCTTTGACTGCTACTGCCACCACTGAGAGAGAGTGAGCAGATTGTGAATGAGCAGGCCTAATGCATTTTAAACTAGTTTGCAGTCAGTAGAGTGTTTATTATGTCAGCAATGATTTAAAAACTTTCACCAAACGTTCATTATTTCTTTAGTGCCCCGTTGCCAACTACTTTATTTTACTTCCTAAGATACACTTATCTGTCGTTCACTTGAAGTGGGACAAAAGGCATACTCACAACTTCTAAACACTGTAAGATACTTAGAGCATCAGATAGTTTGCCCAGTCATTAGGGCTGCCTTCATTCAAATGCACTAGGATTCGGTGGTTTGTAGATGATGGATACACCAATTCAACTGAACAAGAACTTTTTTTTAATAAAGTTGTAGAAATCTTTAAGGATTATAATGACTTTTGTGAGACCAACTACCACCAATACACATAGACAAGTGCTGCCAATTTTTTGATCAATTATTTGCCCCTCGAACAACACTTCACTTAAATCCTACTGTTCCTCACACAAAAGATTTTGCATAAGATACAAATGACACACAAAGATCCATCTATCCCATTTTTCTCCATAGATGCACGCACTAAGATTCCATAAACTCTGATCCACATGTTTTCACTACAACAGGCAACATATCTATTTTGTTTTATATCTGGCAATGTTATTAAGAATAGGCACATTTCCAGTACTGTGAACAGCTGTTGCAGCATCTTCTCAGACACAACATCAATGTCTTCATAATAACCCAACATGTATCTCTCCATTGGCAGTATTTATTTCCACTTTTAAATGTTGTTTACTGGCAGTTGTGTAAGAGGATTTGACCCGCTGATATATAAATACACTTTAGGAATTAAGATCAAATGAATTGGTACTCACTTAACTGCTGGGAATGTTCAGCTCAAATCAGTGCAGGGATAGTTGGTATGGCTTTGTGCTTCAGATTGAGATGTAAAAGTAGAGCTTTAGTGCTATTAAACATGTACTTAGTAGACCAGCATTTATGGAAAATAAAAAACAGCTGTGCCATTTATTTGATGGAAGCCTAAAGTAGCTTAATTCTGTATTACTGTAAGCCATTTAGGACCACTATTGAGAAGAAGACCCAAAAACAAACCTCACAGTAAAAGAGCTTTGACAATATATCAGCTTATCAGGTTCCTAATGCTAAGCTGTTAGCTAACAATGACATACTTACCCAGCAGAAACAGAGCCTTATGAACAACCTATGGGAATCCACATTCTTTCCACCTGTTAAATGCAAGTCAAAATGTTTGACTGGTATTTTATTGTTGGTGTGTCTCACTTATCGCTGGGAATAAGTGGGTGTCTTTGGCTAACTATTAGTTTGTCTTTATTGACAGTTGTTTCCCTTGGCTTGCCACCATTGTACACTAAAGTAGAGCTAGCTTGTGTAAGCTGCTGAGCTGGAAGTGTTGTTTTATTTGAAATGGAGAGGAAAAGGCATTTTGGTGTGTTTGACTCAAATCAAATCAGGTAGCTGAAAGAGTCAGAATTGTGTGTTAAACTGCAGATTTGGGTTTTGACTCCCAGTGGGATATGGGTATGTGTAATCAAAACAAGGAGTCATACAATATGAATCAGTGTTAACATAAAAAATGTTGCTTCAATTGTCTTTAGTTTACAAACCAGCCACTTGACTTGGTTATTAACAAATGGAGTATATATGACAACAAATATGGATTGAAATTGCATTTAGCAGATTTAAAGATTCACCGGTCTCGTGTGTGTGTGTGTGTGTGTGTGTGTGTGTGTGTGTGTGTGTGTGTGTGTGTGTGTGTGTGTGTGTGTGTGTGTGATGTTTTATAAAGCACTTTGCATATTGCTTTAGTCTTATGAGGCAGCTGGTATTAGCAGCTGTACTGTAGAAGAGATACTTTTAAAGATGGGAAAGAAGTGTCCTTCATGTATCTTCCATTCCCATATTTGTCCCATGCGACGCTATAATATAAGTAGGCAGAGCAGAGACCGTTCTCTTTAGCATGGAGCATATCTGTAAGGCTTGTGTGTGCTTTAAACAACTTCTTTACATCATAAAGCAGCAAAGTGCTTAGGGTTGCAAAATTCCGGGAATTTCCAAAGATGGAAACTTTCCATGGGAATAAACTGGAATAAACTGGGAATTTTCTAAATTGAAGGTTGGCTCTTCATAGGGAACTTACATATATATTAGGGGAAAAGTATATTTGACCATAATCTTGACTAAAACAAACAGATGCCATCAAGTACACTTGAATATCCATGCCATTCCTCAATCACATGCACATAGCACACTGCTTACTGCATGGCTATTGAGACCACACCCCCTACAGGCACTGTGCATTCCTCCATCATATGCACAGATGCTTTCTAGAAGTAATGTTTAACTCAACATTCATGTTTTTGTTCTTCAATGAAACAAATGATTGTTCAATATAATAATTAAAACTTGTTCTGTTCTACTTACAAATAAATCTGTTGAAATGTCATGTTTTTTAATTGTATCATTTTGCATGGATGTTTATATTTATGATTGGATACGATACAATTAGATTACATTACCCCTCAATTCCCAGTTAGTTCCCATAAATTCCCATAATTCCTATTATTCCCATGGAAAGTTTCCAATATGGAATATTTCCAAAATTCCCCAGCTTAACTTCCCATGGAAATTTACCGGGCATTTTCCGCCCCTTTGCAACCCTAAAAGTGCTACATTGTGAATAGCTTGTGTCCTTCTGTGCAAAAGAGAGATACAATGACATAAAAAGCAAGGTTTGAAAAAAAAGAAAAAGGTACTATTTGAGCAATGTGTTTAAAGCATTCAGAGAGAGATAGAAGTAGGGAAAGGAGTGAATGATTGAAGTAGGAACAGCAGGAAGTGAGAGTCGGAGGGAAGTGAGCTGAGAAATGGCTGTGATTGCCTGGTTTGCCTCGGTGAGTTCTGCGGTTATTAGTCAGACTACATGCTGCTGTGATCTGCTCACTCACCTCTCCCAGCCCTCCCTGCACCCTGCCACCTGGCGTGTGCATGTGCCCTTGTGCGCTTGTGTGCCTGTCTAATGGGTTTTGGAGCTGGCGATGAGTTCAATGTCTCACATTCCCCACCCCTCCCTTCCTGGTGACTCCGCTTGCCCTGGGGAAACACTCTTTTACCTTGGCCTTTGCTGTAAATCGCTCCTCAAATGAGTTCTTACTGTGATCCCCTCATGCTGCCTTGGACCAGAGCTCTCTTGAGAGGACAACTTAATGATCCCCAGTCTGATAAACAGAGGCCTGAGGAACAAATGGAAATTTGTGCTGAAGGGAATATCTAAAGGCTGTATTGTCTATCAGGTTGCCTTCCTAAGAGTGGACCTCTTCACCAGAGTGGATTGACCTCTGCAATTTATTAGCTACACCGCTGACATCAATCACATCTCAGCCCTCAGGGACGCACGGGCAGTAATAATATCCCAACAGCCCTCTACGACTGGCCATATGAGTGTCGGCCCGCTGCTGTGGCTGCCTGAATGCTTTATTGAAAGACTGACTGGGTGGAGCTGCAATTCCTGTACAATAAACTGCCTCCACTATCGGTGGACTATTGACTATTGTTGTATGATTCAATATGTTTGGACTGGACTATCATCTTTATTAGTTTCACAATGGTTCCTTCCTGATCCATACTTTTTGTCCTTACTTACTTTCAATGGTTCCTTCCTGTCAGTGTTATGAGCTTCTGTTGGGCATGCACGTTATCGTGTATATGTGGTTGCTGTTTAGCATTCTGGTCTCATGTTTGGTTTAGCCTTTACTGTGTGTTACAGTAACATACTTGGGACATTTCTGTCACACCTTCAACATTGCTTTATTGACTGATGTCACTGCCTCATTAAAATAAAGGCTATAGCATAATGTAATGAATGTGATGAAATGTTTCACATGTCAGATCAAAGAAAACAATGTGGTTTCATTATTACCACAGGGGCAGGCCAATAAAGGAAAAAACAATACTTTGATAACAACAATAACCTCCAGCAGTCTGAAGTGTGCTACTTACATTATGGACAACAAAACACTTGTAGTTGGACTGCAGAAATAAGGCAACACTTTATTGATTGATGAAATTGATGAGATCATTTATTAAAGGACCCTATATTGAGAACTGGCTGTGAGCTTCCCTAGTGCTCACCAGGGGCATTAATTAAAGCTTCAATTGAAAAATAAATGTAAAATCCATCAGCGGTGCAGCTGCAGCCTGTGAGAAAACTGAGGCCAAGTTTCCTTCATGTCCTTTTTTTGTATAAAGGTGCCAGTGCTCTCTCTTCCTTACCAGATACCAAATATCCTGTGAGTATTGCTGCTAAATCCAAATGAGTCTTCTCATAGAAGCACTGGGTAACCATTAGGGGAAATCGGGGTTCATATATACTTCAATATGTGGAATAGAGGGGTAAGGGGATGAACCATAACCCCGACGATGTACCCACTGAACCACAGCTGGCACACATATATCTTTGAGCCATTTGCATAATGGAGGCTAATGTATGAAAGGCCAGAAGCCATTACATTAAATAGATGGATGGGCCCAGCAACGTAAGAGACTGCTCGTCTGAAAAAGGCTCGAGAGAAAGGTACGGCTGTAAGGGGAATTGTGTGTGTGTCATAAAGTGTGTGTAGCCATCCTCTGGAGTGTGTTATGACTGGGCCAGGGGAGTTCTCAGGGGTAATCTCAGGGGTATAGCTGTATATTAAGACAACAGCAGAGATGGAAGGGGTGGAGGATAGGAGGAACACTTCCAGGTGTTGCAGAGCATTTAATCACTCACCTGTGAGACTAATGAGATGAGCCGGTGGACCACACACACACACACACACACACACACACACACACACACACACACACACACACACACACACACACACACACACACACACACACACACACACACACACACACGTATTTGCTCCAACTCGTAGACTGGTGGGACTAATTACCCCAAACTCCACTACTGTGAACACCACACGGCTGGTAAAAGCTCCAAACACACATATACAAATACACGACAGCCTGCTGCTGCCTCCCCAACTCATTACACCGCTCATCTCCCCCTCCTAATTTCCTCCTGTCGCTATCTGAAGGACACACCGAGGAAGAGGAGTAGGAAAAGAGAGCAGAGTAGGTCAGGAGGCAGCTATATTCCATGCAGTAGTGGCTGCAGGCAGCGCTACAGGTAACAAACACATCAGTCACACACACAGCGCACCTGTTACGGTACAGATGGCCAGCCCTGCGAGAGGAGGCAGAGCAATGAAGAAGGATGAGCCATCACATAGAGAGGGAAACAGAGGAGGAGAGACAAAGAGAACGGAAAAACAATATTTCTCATGGGTAGATTGTTAAAGGAGATCGATGATGGGGATGGTGGTGTGGGGTCAGGGGGGGCTGCACCTGTTTGTGTAACGCCACGATAACAAGGGGGTAGAGAAAGATGGAGGAGGAAGAAAGAAAGGGAGGGATTTCCTCACCTGTCCCCCCCCTCGGAAGCAGATACAGTCCAGTGTGATCTAGTGAGTCTCCTTAAGCTCTCTGTATATCATTGCATACACACACACACTCACCATTTATTTTAAATTATTTTCTTGGTATGAAGATTTTGTACAACCTCATATACGAAATAATCCTCTTCATTACCTGTACTCTCATCATAACACTGTAACATTCTCCATGGCTGACTGTGATGTGCTCAAGATCTGCCATTATACTGTTCCCTTTATAATCATAGAACAAAGCTGCTCGTGTGTGTGTGTGTGTGTGTGTGTGTGTGTGTGTGTGTGTGTGTGTGTGTGTGTGTGTGTGTGTGNCTGATCCTTACATGTATGTCCTCATAAGCAGTGCTTGAATTGGAATAAAACTATGACTTTGTGCCAAATACTTGTTGCTGATTTAGAGTACTGGCACCTTTTTTATTCCAATTCAAGCACTGCTTATGAGGACATACATGTAAGGATCAGGGGATCACCTTAGTGATTATAATTCATCGTGAGAGGAACATGAATGTCTGAAACACATTTCCATGGAGATCCATTCAAAAACTTTCAGGACATTTAACTAAAAAATGCAAATGTGAACCTCATTGAGGAAAAGCCAATGGATCACCAAAGTCTTTAGGGCATGTCTACAGGAAATCTCTATCCAAATTAAAGTGCCAATTTCAGAACATTTTGAGATTTTCAAAATGTGATATTCACTTGAACTAGATGATAGGACATGTTGACAACATTAAAGAAAAAACTACATTTGCCAAGCAATTTAGAAGCTTAGAACCCACAATACAGGGAACGCACCACTCAAACCATTTTCTCAAAAGTGTGCCAGGCAGAAAATACATTTCCTTTCAAATGTATCTGGCAAAGAATAAAACAGATTTTGTAGAACACAAGGATGTTAAAAGCTGCATGCAGCACTGTCAGAAGACCACCAGGGTTTGGTTTTAGCCAAGTCAAAGCCTCATCCCTGAGACATCTTCTCCCCCCCCCACCCTCTCCACTCCACCTCCCCCCTGCCTCTCTGCCTCCGACACTTCGGGAATACTAACCACTGGGCTTTTCCCCTCCCTGGGCTTGACCTGATATTCCCGCCACTCCTTTTCCATAAGCCTGAGGCGATGGCTGAACTTAAACTAGGTTAGGGGGTGGTGATGGAAATAGGTGCAGTAACCCCAGACATGCAGCCCACGGAGCAGTGTTAGCATAATAACCACACAGCAAAGGTTCAGGGGCCGACTGCTACTCCATCTCTCTCTCGATATCCATCTATCACATCTCTGCATTCCATTTTCTTCCCCTCACTTCCAATCGCTCCCGCTCTCTTGCAATCTTTGATCCTTTTTATCTGTCTCAACCTCTCTATATCTCCCCCTATTTTGCACTCATTCTCCACTTCTCACTCTCTCTTGTACAATCAATCAATTCTGAATGACTCATTTACCCTGTCTCTCACTGCTGCATATTCTCTCTGCCACCGAGGACTCCATTCATTTTCTCCCCTCCCTTGCTTCGCTTTCTCTACACTCGGCTTGATAGAATCAGATGCTATTTGTCGATTAAGGGCCACAGGGATATTTAATAAAGGGCCTGTGTAATAACTGTGTGTGTGCTTGGCAGTGTGTGTTTCCGACCAGTGACTGAACATCCTTCCATTCTCCACCTTGATGAGGAAATGAACACGTCCGATGTGGTGGCTGATGAGAAGTCATCGCGACGCCAATGGTGAATGTCGCACTTAATTTTCTATTTAGCTACAGTAACCCTAACCAACTCTAATTGATTAGGTGATCAAAAGTAATTGGTATTAGGCCGCAGCTATGGATTCATTTGTCTTTTATGAATACTAATTGACCCCAGACTGCCCCTGCGCCCACACCTCCACGTTTCACTGAACTCCTCCTTTCCTTTGCAACACTTTATCATTGCATATTCTATCCATACCCTCAGCTTTCTGCATGTGTGTGTGTTTTTGTGTGGGGGTGCGTTTTCCTCCGCTTGTGTACGTGTGATTTAGTATTCGTCTCTCTGCCTTGCCCCCCAGCCTTGGGGAGAGAACCAAACAATTCTTTTTGACATCCATTATCTGTGTGTGTGTGTGTGTGTGTGTGTGTGTGTGTGTGTGTGTGTGTGTGTGTGTGTGTTCAGCACTTGTATCTACACCAGTTTGTCCATTTGTGAAGCAAATTGGAGCAGGGAAAATCCAGTCTTTGGGAATGATTGTGGGATGAATCTAAATCATCTAAACAAGCATCATTATCTCAACGCATTTCTGACATTTATGAGGCCTTGTGAAAAAAAGGCTAAAAGAAAATATGTCTCCCCCTCTGCACCCCTGCTAAGCCTCTGGCAAACAGCTATATAACATTCAATCACACACACATACACTGCATATAGAGATAAACATATAACAAGCCACATTTGTGCACAGAAATAAGACACAAAAAGCAAAAGACACCCAGAGGGCAGTAAAGGGGGGGGG
>NW_011363149.1:0-37920 GCF_000735185.1 Notothenia coriiceps | reverse complement strand
GGGTGACCTAGCAATATGTCTCCTAAAAATCCATCTAATGATAATATATATAGGTATAAAGAATGATTGGACACTGATTTTAACAGACTCTTTATGCTGCTTCACCAATGAGCTATTAATCAGACCGGGGGAATTCTCCAGAGAATATTTCCCTTTACAGCGAGGCCATGTGACCTGACACACAGATAAGAACACCAGCACATCCACAAGAACCTTATCGCAGCTTACTACTTTTCTACGGCAATGTGTTTATGGCAGAAACACAAAACATTTTAAAATGTACACACACCCCACAGCCCTGCAGAGGCTATAAGGCTGTCATGGCAACCAGTCGGTCGAGGTGTGATTGGTCAAGGAAACAACTTGCAGAGAAATGTTTACTGAGAGGAAGTATGTACATTTGCGAGACATAACTGGAAGATGCAGCTCAAACATATAGGCACCAACACACACACACACACACACACACACACACACACACACACACACACACACACACACACACACACACACACACACACACACACACCAGCAGAACTTTTTTTTATAAGAAAGGACGCTGTAAATTGGTGTTCCCTAAATAACGAATAAACAGATAAACATATACTTACAAGTCTTGGCTTACATTAATTGGTTAATGCCACAATATGTGAAGGGCCATGTTCGTTTAGATGATCTTCAAAAACACGGCCAGATATTTAATTAAAAATATGCAAATGTACTCACAGTTCAGAGGCTATCAAATTCAACTTAACAGTAAAAATCATTTCTGACTACATTTCAATTACAGACTTTCCCCCGCATTTTTCACAAGCTTCACTGAAACAGAAGGGGTGGGGGGGGGGTTTCCTGTGGTCTGAGATTAGACATCTAACATAAGGTTCGTCTTTGACTAAATTACAATTGTTCTGTTTCCAGCGGCAGACAGACGAGATTTAACATCAACATTATTATTTATGATTAAAACGCTCGAACCTCCCATGGAGCTTGATGAAAGACTTAATGGGAAAATTATTACTGAGATAATTATTTTTTATATAAAACAGTTGTTCCAATCACAAATAGTGTTTTATTTTGCCATCTCCAACTGATTTTCAGTATAAGAAACACCACTAATCACCACATGTGCAGTCGTAGATTTCTGTAATTATGAATCTGTGCGAGGCTGCAGATGGATGTGCTGAATGTTTATTTGCCGCACCAAAAGGGCATGTGTGATCGTATCTCAGGCCCTTTCCGCCACTGCAGGTCCCCTGTGCCCAATTAGAGAAACGGAAAAATCAAACCAGTCAGAGCTTGGAAAATGATCGATCACTCTGACCCTGTGTGTGTAACATACGTATATGTCACATGTCAGGCTATAAGCTGGGCTAATACATCAGCTAACCCCCGACAATCCCACTGTGACCGGAACATTTGGGCCTGGGATAGTTTTGCAGACTGGAAATGGCAAAACTGTCAAGGTATCATGTACCGACAGTCAGATTTTTATTGATGGTTCAGTGTCGATCGTTCCTTTTTTTGGACACGTGCATTTATTCAAAGTTGACTTGAGTGTGCACCTTGGTGTTCAGTTTACACTAGCGGGATAAGGTTATGATCTATGCAAATGAGCTGTAGTCATTCAATATCCGCATAGAAGAGGTATAGCACTCTGAATCCCTCTGCATTACCCTAATTAATCATTCATACCTCACATCTACATATTCAAATTGCCTGAGCTTAAGTCACAGCAAGTGGGGGAGGAGACGGAAGAAGTGATGGAAAGATAAGTTGCAGGGAGGAGAGAAAAAGAACAAAAGTGGGCTCCTGTATATGTGATGTCCCTAACATTTTTATTTTTGGATTAATCTGGAGACCCTTGACGCGTCCAAACAGCGTTGCAGCGAGCAGTTAGCCTGTGACCGTGCAGAGCCGTCTGCTTTAGCCCTGGGGTCTCCTGGTTATTTTCGAAGAAGCTATGTGCTGTCAGAGCCACAGCACCAGAGTCTTTATGGCCACAGCTGACAGACTCTAACCTCTGCCCTATTAGTGAACATACTGGGAGCCTCTGCGCTCTCTTCTTTCTGCCTCTGTGAGACTCATCTGAGAGCCTTGATTAGGGCTTCAGGGAACCAGAAGACATAGAGCATGGTGACAGACAGAGAGGGTATATAACAAAAACTGAGAGAAGAGAGAATTGGGAAAAAGTAACAGTCTTATCTAGGGGTGAGATTCAAGATGATATTCAAAATATTTTAAGAAAAGCATATAAGTATGTACTGGATGGTTGCATGTATGTTTTATACAGCTATATGTTTTTCTAATATAACTGCAATAGTGACATGAGAAAAGTTTTGAGGTGGACAGAGGACATTAGGACGAATGACGGACAAGCGGCAGAAGGTGAGGTGCAGGTGGAGGTGAGGGACTACATCAGAGGAGCGTTGAGAGAGGGGGCTGTGTTAACCTTTGTTATTGATGCTGTGTACCAACCCCCCTCTCTTATCGCCTACTGGTACCCCCAGGGGCTCAGCACATACAAGATAATCTATGGATCCTAAGGGGTCAGGGAGGTGGGGTTGGGGAGTGGGGGTGAGGACTGCAGAGCTACATTTGGCTGGGTACTAGTTGGATCTAGCTGGGATGTGTAGCGTTATGGCACCTACAGTAGTCTTAAAAGGTCCTAAAGCCACAGCCTTTTTCTCATGACTGTTGCCACATGCTGATAGATGACAGCTTGCACATTCACAAGTAATCACACCAGGCACCACATGTGCACAAGTTAGACACATTTAAACAGTTTTCATGAAAGGAAGCACAAGGATAACACATATATTTTTCAGCCGTATGATAGCAAAGGATAGCTAGTGTGGAGGGGCTGGTGAAGGCTCAGCGTGTAGGTAGGGGATGCCTCGAGTGGGAGTGGGGGTGGGAGTCAGGCTCGGCTGATGGCTGGGTGGGTTGGCTGGCTGATGAGCAGCGAGGTTGGCTGTCAGTGTGAGCCTGTAATTGAGGGTGGGTGTGAGCTCCCCCCATGGATTCCCTATATTCTCTGACAGCTGCAGCACAGTGCGGGCTGTTCACACATAGTTGTAATCAGGATACGCTGCTGCAGACTGGACTCCCTGTATCTCTTTATCAGCCAGCTTACACCGATGAATGTCGTGCATGCACAAGTTAGACTATACTGTTAGTGTGAGAGAAAAGTGTAATTTAGGACTCATGTACATTTTGTCAAAAGCTATCATTTATAATTCAGGATCTAGTGCAAAGGCCATGGGTAGCTGTTTGATGTAATGCGAAATTACAGCAAGAGTAACATGACTACTTTCTCTGAAGTAGCTGACCTATACGACTCCCACAAGAATGAGACACACAGAGAGACATTTATTTCCAAAAGCTGTTCTGTCATGGGATAAAAAAAGAAAATCCTTCATTTTCTATTTTTCGATCCATAGCAGAGTGGTGTGCTTGATGAAGTGTAGCTCCCCAGGGAGTCTGGGGCTGTGATCCTGCGGTGCTGCAGGTTGAAAAGGGAACTCACATCCGCTATTGCCTCAAATCCACAGCATCAATAAACCAGACTTAAATGTATTTCAGTTTACAATTTGCTCACTTCGTGCTGCCATTTTAAATCTCTTCAAGCCACCTCTTTCTTTCTGTCACTGTTTCTTTTCCTCCTTCTGCCATGTTTTCTTCAGACACAATCACTGCGAGACCTGTAGCATTTTATTCACCTGCCATTCTCTCGCTTTTATTATTTTTCACTCTCTGCACTCTCTAAAAGCGAGGGGATTTCGGCTAACCCCTGCAGTATTAGTTTCTGTTGACATTGGTTGATCAGTGCACTTTGCCTGGCTGATGGAAAAGCCATGTTGTGCCCCCGCACCACACACACACAAATGCAGTGCCAATCCATGTAACTTTCTTGAAAATCTCAAAACAAATCTTCTGCATGGTAGGTCACAGAGGCCCTCAGGACCCCTGGTACTTGACATATCCTCCCACAGATGCTGCCGCCGCAAACAGCAACGAGCGGTCGCTATGGACCCACAGTTTTCAGCGGGAGGTGAGGGAGCAGGAGCTGGGTCAGGTTTGGACAGAACCAGAGTCATGCTCCACTGGGCCACACACACGAGCTGCTGTCGCTCTAATTGGCTGCCGAGCAGGAATGAAAGCCCAATACACTGCACTCATATTAGCCTCCGCTTTAAGGACAATAGGAGCTGAAGGACCACAACAGCAAAGCAGACAAGAATTAATGATGGCCATTATGGCTGCCAGCAACCACAAACCGTTAATTTCAAACCAGGTTTTTACAAGATGTGTAATTAAGGGCCAAATACGGCAAGCTGCATCTTCTGGCATGTAATATTTCTGCTTTTAGTGTAACACATCAGACAGTGAGATTCAATTTTAGATCTCAGCCCCCACTTCTAATCTGTCTTGACTGTAGCTTTGGGCTATTTGGCAAAACATTAATGTTCGTTTGGTTTAATGCCTTAAATTAGCCCACATCACACTGCTCTCAGTCTGACCTGTTTAACGCATCCCGACACCAGCAATTCTCCGACAAGCGTCTGAGTGTGCGCAGACATAGGCTCAGCAATCGCTCTGTACTTCTCCACTCCAACAGGGGAATTCAAAGATATTTTGGTGAGAATATAAAAAGGAGTGGGAAAGCCCACAAGAGCAAAGAGATATAGGAAGAAGGGAGTGTTTCTTTATGCTTAGAGTGAAAGGATTTTTAGTAACCTGTGTAAAGAGGTGATGTTAATTGCCACTGATTCCTCTCCCTCTCTCAGTTTCTCCTTCATGTGTACGCCGTCTGGCAAACCAATTTGCACAGGCAGCATCAAGGAATTTCTGTTCTCAATGAGATAATACGCAGCAGAGCCAGAGAGGCTGAGCTAAGAGTCAAGATAATGGCTGGATTTAAGTGAAATCTCATCACATGCTTTCTTCTTCTCACCTGCAAGCAAATCAGAAACACAAACAGGCAGATGGACGAAATCCAAGCCTGCTCGCATGCATGCATATATTTCTGCATAATGTATAAAGGAATGAAAAGAGGAGACATATCCAGAGGGAGACACGAGAGTCGAAGCATTCAGATGCACAAAAGTCCTGGAGATGTGATTTTGACAAGTGCACGACATTCAGCCACTCCGACAGCCGACTTGGTGAGAATGACGTTGGTGGGAGAGGAGGATGAATAAAGTCCATCCGACACAGTGATGAGCCCTGACCTTTCAGGATGAGAGGAGGAGGATGTAGAGACATACTGCTGTGGGGGGGGGGGCTGGGTGACACAGACCCCGCAGAAAGATGGGTGCCCTTGTATGCTTCTGAGGCCGTGCATTTGTGTATTTGGGCATGTAGGGCACCCATTGAGGTAGAGTATGTGCATGTTTGTCAAAAGCTACAGATCATTCAAAAATATGACATGGATACTGCGTTGTAGAGGCTGAGCAGGAGCAGAGGAATATTTAACCATGCTCAGGGCTCCTGTGTTGGGTTAAAAAGGCCAGATGTTGCATGTCTCTCAATTTTCAAGAATGAAGCACAGACGAACAGAACTAAGCGTATGTTTGCGTGTAGAAAAGAGACGGTAGGAGAATAAAAGATCAACATTTTAAAACTACAATAAGAAGGATTTTGTGATCCTTCCTCTCAGTTCAGGTAATATCTGTGCATCTAGCTGGCTGCCTCTCTCCTTCCCTCTCGGTCTCTCACTCTGTTGTTATCCCTCTCGTCCTCTGTCCCTCCGGCTGCAAGAGACATAACAGCTAGTGACAGAAGTTAAGTGATTCCCAAACCCGCTATTCGCACAGAAACCCGGCAGCAAAACGCTGTCTTGCGCATGGAAACTCATACATGCACCCACATATCAGATTATGAGACTGTATGACAGTTTGGAGTCGGTGCTTGCCTGTATGAATATGCATATGTTTATATTGTTGCATATCCATCCATTGTAGTTTGCAATGGCTCCCGGGAATACATCTTAGGAGAATTCCTTTGCTCCTCCGCAGATGGAAATGAGCTAGCAGCTAAATCTGGTACAATAAACCTCTTCTACTTCTATGCTTCTTATTCACCTCGTCTTGTTTTGCTTCTCAACATTCTCCTGTCCATTTTTATGTAGACTTCAACATGAAAGTGTCTTTCCCACTCTCTTCTCCACCCAGGTGTGAGGTGTAGGAGGAAATGTCTAGACAAGCCAAGAGTCCATATCAACAGAAGTTCAAAACACTTAGTCAGCAGCAGATCACACACACACACACACACACACACACACACACACACACACACACACACACACACACACACACACACACACACACACACACACACACACACACACACACACACGGCTGACTGCAGGAGCTGAGAAAGAAGTAGAGAATGGGCATATTTATACATATATATACTGCCGCCATGATCAAAGACATGTGAGCACCCGGCTGAGGATTATCTGACGGCTTCAGTCGTGCACATCACACACCGGAGAAGCCGGTCAAGGGAACTAACAACTCAGGGAGTGGGTTACTGAAATTAGATGCTGTGCAAACAAAGCAGAAACATTTGTTTATGTTATCCATCAAAGGCATCTCTACATTTACTTAATTGCCAAGCGAGCAAATAAAGGCACAATGTAGATGAATATAATATAGAATGCTGACAACTAAGTGCTTTAAACTATAAGCTCTCCGTCTTCATTCATTTACTCTACTTCACGTCCGCTGGCTAATTGATACACAAGCAGGAGCATTTGAAACCATTAATCATCTTTACGAAGCCAGTGCGAGCTTTAAAAAGGTTATTTGCCTGATAAAGAGTGTGTAGTGAAGCTGAGGTCTGAAGCACTGGTAAGAGCTTTCATGATCCTCCACACTTAGTGAATACATGACCACAAAGTCACACAAAAGACCACCCAGGTACACGCTAAAACTCACACATGGAGAAACACATATTAGAGAAAAAGACGGTGAATTAAAGTCGTTATTATATATCTTTAAACTGGGATATTAAAGGTCACCCATTATGCAAAATCCACCTTGTCATGTCTTTTATACATCAACATGTTTCCCCTCTGTGTAAAGAGAATCTGAAAGTTTCAGGAAAAAAGATTAGCTCTCTTTTTGTCCTGATCGATTTATATAGAAACCTGTCTGAAAAGTAGCTGATCAGATTTTGGCCGCTTTAATATATAACGATTTTTTGGCTTGTGTAACCATTAGCCAATCACCAACCAAGGTAACCCCCCTCCCCACCTTATCTCCTCTAAAGCCCCGGACACACCAAGCCGATTCTGGCCATCGATGGATGTCAGGCCGACGATGAGTGTCCTGTCGCCCTACTCAGATTGGTGTGTCCCGCACCGTCGTGTCTTTTCGGCCGTGCCGACACCTTTTTGGCCGATAACCTAGGAAATCGGCCAAAGGCTGTCGGTCAAATAAATCACTCTGATAGGCTGTTCAGCTAGCGAATCAGTGCATGAGAAGCGAAACGGAAGTGAGGGACCCAAACAAACTATTAAGAAGGCAAATCTGAGATTTCATTTAACTCCAGCTCTCGACACAGGTTGGGGAAAGCCCCATGAGCTTCTCGCTGTAGAGTGAAAATGGAAGGCACGCTATTTGTTGTTTGTTTATATAACGCAGTCTGTTCTTCTTCTCTCGGTTATCACGCAGTCTTTCTTCTGTTGTTGCCTCTTTTGAATGACGAATACACACTACCGCCGCCTGCGGGTAAGGAGAGTTATTGCTACTCACGCATGCGCAGTTCGTACGTCTTTTTGGCCGTCAGCTGAAGTCTTTGCGGTGTGTTCCAGTGCGACTGTTGGCCAAGACGCAGGAGACGTGAGGTGACACAACAGTCGGGTCCGTCTGTGTGAGTTCTTTGGTGTCAGCCTGGTGTGTCCCCTCCTAGAGCACCATTGTGTTCTTTTTAACCAAATATCTCTCAGAGGGGCGTGGGGAGTGGCTCCTTATTTTTCATCTAAAGTAAAAGACAGAGAATCAGCACTTTTGAAACAGGGCTGAAACAGAGGGGTTTGTGGGATGCTGCAATGATCTGTTTGGTATTTGGAGCCAAACACTTCAGAGACATGTTTTGTATATATCTGAGACTTATCAGATATATTGATGAAAAACAGTATAATAGGGGACCTTTAAGGGAAAAGCAACTATACAGGACAATCATTGGATTCATTCACTGACTGTCCTGTGGTTTGAAATATAACAAGTATTTAAATTGAATATACAAAATCCTATACTTGGAGATAAGAAGATGTAGTGTACCACATTTCTCATTTGTTCATTTGAAAACAGAGGAAATTAACAAACAGTTTATTGAGCAGCGGATAGGAAGTGCTCCTCATTAGTGTTTTATTAAAAAGGAAGCCTTTAAAGTTATTGTGCAAGGTTGTTGAATTTTAATGACCCCTCACTGTGCTCCAGATTACTCTCTGGTTGAGATCATAGATACAGAGGGAGAGGAGACGTAAGACGGGAATGGAAAGGAAAGAGGGATGGAGGGAGATGAAAGGATTAAGAAAGACAAGAAAAGAGAGGAAAGGAAGACAAAAAGTCTGATGGCAGGACCAGAGAAGATGAAGGACAGTTGGAGAGGACGTGACCCAAATTAGTCTTTTTGTGGTGGGATGATGAGACAAAATAGAGGAATGATGACATAGCTGTAAAGATCTAAAAAAGACGACCGGGATCCTTTAGCTGGAAGAGGGAGATAGGTTAAAAGGACATGTCTGTTTCTATCCGTCTATTTATCTGCCTCCAGTATTCAGAACTAGTCCACCAGTGATCCATCTGTCTGCCTTCCAGTGCTGAACGTCAGACAGCAGACACACAGTGGCTGCCTGTAAGCCGTCACTGACATGTGTCACAGACTGGTGCCACTTCCCTGTTGTGATCTTATAGTCTGAATGACAGCTTGTTCTCCCAGACATCAGCAGGACGCACACACAGGCACAAAGGCACAAAGGCACACACACACACACACACACACACACACACACACACGTGACTTTTACTCTGAGGTTAAGTACTGTGCAGCCTTGTGCAAACTACACAGCAACATGGAGCCTCTTTATTTTGAGTTTCTACCAAAAAAGCTTCTGTTTTCCGCAACCATGACTGCAGGTTTGTTGAGTAAGAGCAACACGACAACGAATCAATACAAGCTGATGCCAATGATGAAGACTAAAGAGAAAGGATGAAGGTAGAATCTTTAAGCAACTAGTTGGTGAGCATTGTGGTGCAATAAGAAGCTAAAAAGTACATCTTTTAGGGAGTTTGTGTAGACCAAAGAAGGGTAAATGTTGCTTGGTGTCTTGTGCATGTGTAAATGTTGCCTAAATTCTTCATCATAGAATCTAATAAAAGTTATAATGTTGTGTTAACAGCTTATCAAAGCACCCAAGACTCCAACAAACACTAAAGTAGCATTTAATAACGAATAGCAGTCACTGAAAAGAAAACAAAGACGATCCCAATTTCCATTTGAACATTTAGCGGTGATCAGAGGTACAGGCCTTAGAACAAGACATTCAGCCATTATCTGTGGTTCTCTTCAGAAGAACATTTGTTATCAATTTGCATAAAACCACCACCGGTTGAAAAGACCAGCACAGCCACACATGCACACTCATAAAAAAAATACATTCTTGCATAAGTGACAAGTGGCAACATGTGGACTCTTGAATGGCTGTAATTGTGTTTTGAAGCCGAGTGACGGACAGTGAGTGGCAGAAATAAGTGCGGGTGAAAAGGTAGTTTAGCTCGTTATGAGTAGCAGGTAGCGGCGCTAAGATTGCAGCCGCTGTGATTAGACCATTGAGTTCTGGTCTTTTTGGTTCCCATATTGTTTCTGATGCAGGGATATACACTGAGGGATGGAGACAGCTTCCCGCCGTGTACCACTTATGTGTGCATATGTGTGTTGGCTCCCCCCGGATGTCTCGAGTCAGTGTTTCAGAAGACTCATTGCCGCTTGACGCCCACTTCTCCCACTAAACGTGTTTGTTTTCCAAATGTCAGATCATTGTGGGAGAGAGAGGCAGCCCTCCGACTACGCTATGATTGTTTTCTTAGAAAAATGGAACGGAATGAAGGCAAAGAAAGAGGGAGGGAGAGAGGGCAAGGGGAGATGATGACTGCTTTCCATTATTAGCCTGGCTCATTCTACCGACAGAGGAAATAGTGAGGCTCTCGTTCTGCTGATCGATCCCTCCGTGCTGGGAAGATGGCCAGCACAATACACTCTATCTCTCCATCTATTTATTCCTTTCTCTCCGTTTTCTCCCCCCTCTTTTTTACCACTCTGTCTGTCATTTGGCTTCTATTATGTTTTCTCAGATAATTGCTTTTCACTGAAGATAATTCTTGAAGTGAATGCCTTTCGCCGATGAACAAATCCTCGTAAAAAGTTATAAGTTCTAGCATTAAAGTGCCTGAAAGATGGAGTCCAGAGCTCAGTTCATGGCATGTGATAAAAACAAAATACGAGTGGGAGCTCTGCGAGTTGAAGGGTGAGGGTGTGTGTCTTCTTGATGGTGGGGCTCGCCCGTAGCCCAAAGGCAGCGACTGCTTATACAGGCTTATAGGTCACGGCAATGCAAGCCAAAGAAGCACTGATGAAATATGATTTGAGTCAAAAACATTCATGACTCTACTTGATGTAACTTATTAGGAGCAGTGGCATTTCATTGAATGTGCTACCGTTAGCACGAGGATCTCTACAACACTACACATCCCTGCGTTTGTGTGAAAGAAACACTTCATATAGAAGATTGGAAACAAGCCATCAGCTCTCACGGATACATTTAAAGCCGGGCCCGTAACGAGACATTACATTTCAGACATTGAAAGAGTACAAATAAATTGTAGCAACTTTCTATTAAGTTGCTTTTATTTTTTTATTCTGTATCTTCAAATAATAGTTTTATAGAGTAAATAAGTACATTTTTTAACAGCTGACAGAGGTTGGTGTTTATTGGATAAGTCTTGATAAGAATGGACTATATCAAGGGTTTAAGTAAAGTGACTTATAGCACTGATACCTGCACAGCATCTCAGTCTGATTAAAAAGGAGCTGTGGAAATAAAGTGTGACAAGTGTTTTTAGAGTATAGGAGCTTGTTTAAAGCATAAAGGCAGGAAGAGGTGGAACGACGAGAAAACTAATTTCTATAGAGCTCCTCAAAGTGCACACTTAACCTTTACCTTGTCCTCAACACTGCAGCACGGTACTTTAATTCAGTTAGGCATTAAGGAATGAAAAAACGCTGTCCTTGATTGAAATAAGTCTAGAGAAAATTCATTTTGTATATTTGATAAACATTTACCAAACGTATGCTTGTTTAATCTTGTCATATATGAACATATGTTTGCTTTCTGTCTTTTGAGTTATGTATTTAACCTCTTTGCAGATTTTACCTTGAGCTGGTGTAAAACATAGTTGACTTTATACTTGTTAAAACAAGACATTTTATAGACTAAACATTAACCACTTTATTTGAAAAAAGAGTAAAGAGATTGTTAGCTGCAGTCCTGTTATTGCCCCAGTGGATGTTCAGTGTGACATGAATATATTGATCATGCACCGCTGTGTTTGTATCCAATAGTGAAGTATACTGTCTGCTGAGGAGACGGTCTAAAGAATTCATGAGATAAAGCTGAGAGCAGAAGGGCCATTGCTCAATGTCAGAGATTCTTCATCCCAAAATACACTCACACACACAAGGTGAGCTACTCCGGCTTACTTCTAACTTCACAATGCAGACTGACAAAGCCAAATCACAGATACGCAGTGAGTGGAAACCAAGGAGAATCCGTAGTACAACAGAATACCCGTCACACACAATCACCTCCTCCCAGAAATCGCTCAGGAAGTGTGTGTAAGTTGGCTCTCCCATGTGGTCAGCGCGACAGAGACAGCACTGTCACCGACTGAGCTCCATGTAATGCGGAGGTGTTGACAGGTAGCACTCCGACGGGACTTGTGCAACCACAACAAACTAGTACAACGCGTGTACACAAAACAACACACAGGTATGCACACACACACACACACACACACACACACACACACACACACACACACACACACACACACACACACACACACACACACACACACACACACACACACACACATACATAGGACGTGATGTGACAGTCTGAGAAACTCGGCAACAATGTGGGATCCTCAGCACATCAATAATGCAGCACCTCTGACAACTAGAGGATTCAAACACCCGCACCTTTTCCTCCACCATCCTTCTTTCTCCATCTCTCTCTTCCCCCCCCCATGTCAGCCCTCGTGCTCCTTCCCCTCGTGCTCCTTCCCCCCCCACCCCATCCATCAGTGCTCACTTCGTTACCCTCTCCTCCGCTACAGCGTGAAGACAGAGCGTGAATCAGAAAGCAGGCGACGGGAACAGCAGAGCGACTGTTGTTCAGACAACTTTGCTGCATGGTAACGAGAGTGACAGAAAAACACATTTGGCCTTATGGGATCAAAACAAATCATAGCAGCAGATATGGATATAAGTGCTCATACTGTAGATCAAGACTGTGTGTATGCGTCTGCAGTGAATGCACTATTTGTTTGGGCTGTTAGCTGAAGGTGTGTAGTTCAGTCGTTTAGCTAGCTTGTCAAATCAGATTCATAAACAGCAGCGTAGGAACAGACACAGCGAAATGTCTGTCAAAGAGCAGCGTCTCGCGGTGGCACAGCAGCCATCTGTAGCCATGACAGATGAGAGCTGCTGGAGACACCACAGTGTGTACATACAGTACAGAGTACAGAGCCAGAGGCCTGCTGATTTTAGATGTCCCCGCAATGGCTGTCACCAACTGCCACGCCATTGTATTGCCACATAAATCTGTATTTTCTGGTGCCCTGAGTGAGTGTGTGCATCCGTGCATGTGTGTTACTCCTGCCTTGTCTGTTACTCGCTTTTGCTCTGCCTGCTTCACAAGCTCTCTACTCTTGTGAATTAAAGGATAATTGTGTTTTACTACTGTAAGGGAAACTTCTGTAGCAATGGAGAGTCAGGAATCAGAGAGACACGAGGAGAGTTGGAGCTTTGATGTCGAACACTAATGGTTTATTTAGGAGCTTCGGCCGGAGAATTCACATCACAAGTCTAAGAGCCAGAGGTTCTGATTTCACGGTAGAGTTGCCACGTCAAATCTGACGAACTCTACCCCAGAACCCATGTATTTAGCTAGTTCAGAGAGAATAATCAACATGGCTGGCATAACAAGATAGAGATCATAACACCTCTATCAGCTGACGCCAACAGGCAGGAAAACAGGGGAGAAAAAACACTGAGATGCACAGCAGCCAAGGTTACAGGTGCGTGGTGCTCAGTCAGGGAACAGTAATGAATCTGATAAACTGGGTCCAAAGTTTATGGACCTTGAAAATTTATTCCCCAACAACTACAACATGTTTTTTTTTTTTTGTTGGATTGGGCCATTTATTCCTGCTGTGTGCTCACCAAGTTGAATGATGAGATCTGGAAACACAAGTCAGTTTATGCGATCAGTGTTATTTGGAAGTGAAAACAAAAAGCAAAGTTGTGGAAGGATATTTATGTCTCTGAAGGTAAAAACAATACCTTCATGTGAATACCGCAACTTTAAGACCCTACAAGGGAGATTTTACCAGGGTAATTTTTTAGGATTTAAAAAGTTCCAAAATATGGTGGCGTTTGGATAAATGTACAGTTTTGGCCTCTTCCGTCTGGGAACCAGCTATGTTTGCAATTTTTTGTTTTTTAAAATAAGACCCAAGTTTGAAGTTGATTTTTCTTTTAAGATGTGAGGTTATATAAAATGGTTTTGGAGAAGAAGAACATTTTTTTATTGCGTAGTTGGTTAATTTTTTTTGTTCCTTTTTTTAAAAACCTTTCTCTCCCTCCATTCCACACTTTCTTCCCTTAATGGTCTGAAACACAGTCACCAAGCCATGTGGACTGGTGACAAATGGCTAAAACCAATGGCCAAATGGCTTAACCAAGGAGTTCCCTGCCCACAACTCTAACTCCTCACAGTATACCTGCAATTCTAAATGGGGATTCCTGACCAGCCCACGCAATTAGAAACGGCACACACACACCACACACACACACACACACCACACACACACACACACACACAGCACAACACACCACACACACACACACACAACACAACACACACACAGGACAGACCACACACCACACACACACACACACACACACAACACACACACACCACTCGTCTATACATGCTGGCAGCCAGTATTGCTCTGCAGAGAGATATTACTTAGCTGTATTGCATTTGCTTGCACTTGCAGCAGAAAACATATACTCACAAATTGCCATTTTAGGCGTTGAGAACTGTGGCTGGCTGTGTTTTCCACAAAAGCTGTGTTGAAATAAGTTTCCCTCTTGAGCCCCGTGCTGTGACCAATGCATCACAGAAGAGTCTCACCACCAGTTCGTGTTTGCCACTTCAGTCACAGTGAGGCATACTCTCTTTAAAAGTTTTAATTCTGTAAGGCCATCCTATTTTTGGAGCAGTGGCTACTTTCCTGGGTGCCATTACACTACAAGCACAAAGCCATGGACGAGCAGTATTAAATTAATTTCTCCCCTTCTTGTGATGTGTGTCACTGGGGAATCTGGTTGGGTGGTTGAGGGCTTTTATGACGCCTTAGCATTTGAACACACAAACCCTCTGTCCCTCCGCCTTTGAAGGGAAGCGTCACGCGTGATGCTGCACAATCTTCTCATGAAACCAGAGAAAAGAGGATTGGGCCATAAAGGGAGGAATATAGACACCCCCTCTCCATATTCTCTTCTTCCTTCCTTTCCTCCCCAATGCTTGCAGAACAGGACTACATGAGATTGAGCCTGGTTCATCTTTTATCTGTCTCCTCTCTTCCCCCCTTTAGTCAACACTTCCATCTTCCTTCAGGATTCCTGTTGTTTATCTCCTCTTGTCCTTGTGTTTTCTTCTCCCATGCACGAAGTCTTCTCCGTGTTCTGTTAACCTCCATTGTAGCAGTCTATGTAGGCCGATCTGGCATGCCTCCTGCTTAACGGCGTCTGCGCTTTCCAGGCACTATGACAATGTTTTCCTCAAGCCCCATTAGTGCCTCCTCACAAGCTAACAGCCATGCAGCAAACAGAAGCATGATAGGGGGAGGAATGAAGAGGGGGGGATTACAGGGGGGGGGGGGAAGAGTGTAGCGGGTGAGAGTTGGGAGAGACGGCCCAGGCAGAGTTGCCGGGCCAAGTGAGGGAAAGGGTGGAGAGGGGATTAAGAAAGACTGAAGGGGGGCCGAAAGGGGAAATGTTAAAACGAGAAAGCATAGGGCAATGCTAGCGGGGGAGGGGAGGGTGAAGTGGGTGAGGAGGATGCGTTGGGAAGAGGGGTGGGTGGGAAACGCAGGCCTTTCCAATACGTCTGTTAAGCAAACATAATTTGCATAGAACCGATGCGGATGGAGTTCTGTGTCACAGTTATTTGCATCCATTTGCATAAAATTAATCCCCTTCCCAATTGCCGCAGCGATTGTTTCTGATGCAGAAAATAAGTCAACAAAATGAACTTACGCATCCAAACAAAGCAAACATATTGACACAAACGCAAGCTGGAAGAGAGCACGGGAGGTGTTTAGGCTACTGTGTGTGTGTGTGATGTGTGTGTCGAGCCAACTGCAATCACTTGAGGTCATCGACTGCTTGTTTAACAAAACAGAGGTTTCCCTCTCAGTAAACAATGATCGCTAACACTTCCCAATCAAAAATATGTCTTCCCCTATTGTGACTTCTTCTTCATTAACACATAAATATGGATACAGTCCAAAACAAAGTTGGTAGACTGCCTTAGTGTGTTTCACATTCACACACTATTACAGCCAATTTGTATACTGTTAGCCACTAGTGGATAGATGTAACCATTACCCCTCCTCCTTTGGAAAGCTAGCACTATGTGGAACTTTATTAGACTATTACATTATAAGATGAAAAGTTACATGAATGTGAACGCTTAATGATTTGTGTTGATTTATTAGATTAGGATATTTTCTTTCCAAAATGAGTGAAATCATTTCAGTAAAATGCATAACAGAGAATACAATAGATAATTGGTGTTGAGTAGATAAATCCATTATTTTCTGACTCACAAAGCATGACAATATGCGACTGGGATCTGCAAGCGCCTTGAACATGTACCTGCTGCATGTCTAACCATCAGACCCAAGATCACAGACACACACATCCAAGGAAAAATGCTTCTCCTAGCAAATGAATTCCATGAGGCTCAATGTAAGGAAATAGGAAAACAACAACATGAAAGATTCCTTCACTAATCATTTTATCCTGCGATCAATTAAAACTACAGAGCATGAAATAATGTAGATCCTGCTCTCAGGCCAAGTGAACATTGATCAAACACATGTGGCTGGCATTGCCTCCGTGCTTGTGTGTGTGTTTGCGTGCGTAAATGCAAAAAACAGGAAGAATGAAAGTGTGTTCACGCTTGTGTTTCTGAGTGTGTGAGCTCAACTGTGTGTGTGGCCATTGATCAAAGCCAGAGCCCCAGATTGCCAGTTTGGAGAAGGGCCAATTGATCAGAAATGGCTGTAATTGGAATCTAAATAAGACCTGCAGCATTGATCCCATCTCGGTTTCCTGCTTCTGTAAATGCCGTCTGGTCAAGGCCAGCCAGCCCACCTCCTCTAAACCTCCACCCCCAGCACCCATCAATAATCACCCAAGTTAAACTCTCAAACCTGAACTGGATAACTTGGATGATTGACTTATCATCCTGCATTTTATAACACGCAGTCTGCAGTTGGCCTTTTCACCGGCTCACCTACTTCCTGGAATGCAGTAATTAACCAAAGTAGTGGAGAGTGATTTCAAATGGCAACTGTTTTTAAGACTCAAACAATGGAGCAAATGAAGGTGGTGGTAAACACAGTGTGCAGAGTTACTGGTGCCTGGTCCACAGGCACACAAATGGCTGCTTGAGAGGACACACACCAACACACATACACAAAACACATTCCCCTACAAACAACCTCCGCCAGCAAGATAAGGGCTAAATTATGGGATCTATGAGTTGCCTGGTGAGAGCGGCGACATGAAGACAGAATGCAGCAAGTAGCAAATGGCCTTTACACTGTCAGTGTGTGTTTGTTACTGTGTGTGTGGGTACTGTACTGTGTGTCCACAGGCACAGAGAGAATACAGTAAAAGCCATAGTTTCTCTGTCAGGAATTTAAAATGTAACATTACTATAAAAAAGGATGATAGACATACGTTTCGACATAATGGGAGACAGATGAAACAAACATGTCCTTCAGAGTGTTTATGCATTCACACCTATTTACAACATGTCAGTCACAATCACATTAGCATTACAAACACATCCACACAGGGACAATCAAAGCAAACACAGTGCAGTGCTGTCACACAACACAACTGTACACAAACAGGAACATATAATACAGTAATCATACAGCGATTAACAAAAATGTATATAATTACATCCAACTAACCGTTTTAATGGAGATTACCGTAAAGCTTTTGCTTCGATAGGCATTTTCTGGCATGTCAAAATGTTGTATAACCTTATGGTCTCCTATGCATGACCACTGCATTTGATAATTGCAGTGCTGTCACTGCAATAAACTATCATTAAAAATCCAGCAGCACATGCATACCTCTGAAGAATCGCAAATGACGAGATGAGGGACTAACATAAGTGGAGAAAAGGGGTCGTTGGAGGCCGGGTGATGCAGGGCTGTTCTGGTTCCCATGGAAATGTGTCATGGGAAATCAGACACACTGTAACATATGCAGGTTGGATCAACAGCAGTCACAGCTGACTCCTAATGCAGAATTACAGTTCAACAATAACTTGGCATGCATGACGACTGACCTTTATTGATGCAAAGGCAGCAGCTTTTTCATCCTGATGGGGGGTGTCTTTATTAAAAAAAGCTTGTTTGCCAGGGTTATTATGATGGCTGTGTGTTTGCATCGTGTGTGTGTGTGTGTGTGTGTGTGTGTGTGTGTGTGTGTGTGTGTGTGTGTGTGTGTGTGTGTGTGTGTGTGTGTGTGTGTGTGTGTGTGTGTGTGTGTGTGTGTGTGTGTGTGTGTGTGTGTGTGTGTGTGTGTGTGTGTGTGTGTGTGTGTGTGTGTGTGTGTGTGTGTGTGTGTGTGTGTTGATCTGACTGTTCCTCAACCTCAGCAGGAGAGCTGCTTGAATCTTAACGAGGCTGTTAATTAGTTTGCCTCAGAATGTACATCTAATCAGTGTGTCTTTTACAGCTGAGAAACACATGCACTCGTGTACTGTACACACACAAGAAAATAGGCAGATGGACAACACCATATACACATCTGGTAGACATCCTTTTCAATGGAGAGGAGACTGTGTGTACAAGAAGAGAGATGGTGTTTGTTTGTGCTTTTTTGAGGAATGCACACCAGCAGGAAAGATGTTGCTTGAGGCCCATCTCAGTGTGATGTGAGCTAACATTCCCGTGCATGGAGAGAGCCGAGCGAGAAGTGAAGACAGTTCTGAGCCTTCTGCCATCTCCGCTCTCCACCATCTGTTTACACACACTCCGTACTCGCACCTAGTGATGCTGTCAGACTCAAGACTTGCACTGCAGGAATATATGTTTTTGTAAGGAACTGATTCACATACTGTCAGATATTCCTGTTGATGCCTGGGCATTTTTGAAACTACACAACGGATTTGTAATGGGTCCCTGAGGGCCCTTTCGGTCATAAAAAAAACCGGGAAAAAACAACAGCGCTCAGAAAAGCAAAATTCAATCTCAGTCAGGAACGATAAAACATCAGCACAGGAGGTATGAGTTTTTTGTCAGACAGCAGCACCATGATGCAATGCTGCCACATTCACTGCTGTCCTGTAGACTGAGCCAGATCAATCAGATTTCCAAATATCCACAGCCAGCGTCACATCAACTAATACTTCATTCCACACAGACACACAGGATTGGATCTGTAGCTCTGCCTTAAAGTATTCATTAAGGCAGAGGACCAAATGGGCCCTTATATTTATTTAATGCAGTCAGTGTGTTTGATGGATATTTCCCAAGTGTAAGTGCATGAAGAAATCCTCAAATGTTGTTAACATGTTGAACCACTATTGATTGTTTTTCCACTATTTTGATCCAGCAAACACTCACGATGAAAGCTTCAGAACGAGGGAGAGAAAGTGCATGCAGAGACTGTGGAGAAAAAGTGTAAGAGCGAGAAGAGTGCCACAAAAAAACCTACAATGTGAAACAACACATTTTCCTCTCCTGAGTTTTGCCACAAACTGTCTACTCGACATAAAAGCACGACCGACTTCTCATAATGTCTTAGATACAATCATGTGTCCCAAACAACACAGTTATTACCCGGTGTTGCAGCAGAAAACTTAAGCAGAGGTGGCGAATTCCAGCTCTTAAATCTCCTGTGTGTTCAGCACCAAGGACAGCTCCTCTGCTGCAGCTCGCTAAGAACGTTTCCACTTTAGGGGATTTGTAGAGGCCAGATAGGCTCATGTATAGACTTGAGAGTCCGGACAATATGGGACTTTGTGAAATGAATTACATTTTCCAGACTTACTAGTTCTGACTTAATGCCTGTAAATGTACCGGTGTTTTCAGTGCAGAAATGAGAAATCTAGTATGACTTCAGGACTCTTGTGGGCGTGCTGAAAACACACTGTAACTGTTGTCTGCTACTATAAAATCCCACAAGAAGGATTGAGAGCCATTCGGGGTCTTAAACCATAATTTAAGGAAAAAAACAGTAAAGAGAGGCCGTATAATAGTTCTACGGGCTCTTTTCGTGTCATTCACCCATACTGCTACCACATAAAGAGAGCCTACTCAGCATCATTCACAGCGTACAACGGTGGGGATGGAAATAGTGAAAAGGTACTTACCTCTTACAGCTGTTCCAAGGAGAGCAGGGAAGAAAAAAGAGATGTTCAGATATTTGGCTTTGTCGAATAACAATACAATTGATCAAATAACCTGTTAACAATGGTCATTACAATCTCCCAGAGCCTAAAATAATATCTTCAAACTCCTTCTTTGGGCTGTCAGACAGTCTAACATGTAAAAAGATTGTATGAACAGTGAAATAAACTAAAAGAAAATAAGCAAATCCTCACGTTTAGAAGCTGCAAAAAGTTTATCCCTGGTAAATGACTCATGGTTGTTGGAACAGTTTAGTACATGTAGGCCTGTCGCGATAATTAATAAATTGACTTATCGTACGATAAATAAAAATGGACTCGATAACTTTTCTGAGCTCGATAAATTGCTGTTTACATGCGTGTTTGTTTACATAAGGATGTGACCAGCATTTTAGCCAGGCGTGCTGTGTCTGCCGGCCAGGCTTGCTGTGTCTGCCGGCCAGGCGCGCTGTGAGGGGCGGGGCTCACACACGCCCATGACACAGCCAGGTCAGGACACTCCACATGCAGCAGCCAAATGAATAATATAGAGACAAGCAGGAGACAACGTGTGACTTTGAAGTTAAATGGAAGTGGTTGCAAAACCTAATACCACATCTCCGGTGTGGGAATATTTAGGATTTAAGCCAAATCAACGAGGCGAACCTACGTACTTGAACGAGCCGGGCGGTGTGTCGCATTTGTTTTAAAAAGGTAGCAACAAAAGCTAGCAATACGACCAACCTTAAACTGCACCTGAAACACAACCACCCCATTCCGTGTTCCCAGCTGGGAGCAAACACGGCAGCTGGAGATGGAGAGCCCCCACCTTCCTGACAGTTTGCAATCAAAGATGCATTTGCCCGACAATGCAAACATGTTGGTGTTCCTTGCTCGAAATCTTTGAAATACAGATTTGGATATGGCCTGTTGAGGCATCTGGGTCTTTGTATGGACAGTGGACTGTACACTTGACTGTTGTTTTAAGGAGGGTTTTTTTGCTTGTGAGACAATGTGTGCTCATATATATTTATTTATATACTGTATATATGAGAGAGATAGCTCTGTTTTCCAGCCTGAGTTTATTGAAGTGATTGTTTTGGTTGATTTGAATTAATTTGTTAAAATTAAATGTATTTGTTTTATTTATTATATATAATTTATATATTTGAATATTATTTCACATTTCATTTGCAATGTTGAATGTTCAATACAAAAGGATGTACTTGAATCATTATTATAAATTATCATTACCGTATGTCAGTGGTCTAAAATGGTCTTACAACGGTGCCGACAATATTATCGTTTATCGCAATAATTTCCGGGAAATTGTATCGTCCAATTATCGTGACAGGCCTACGTACATGTCTTTGTTTTAGCACTATTTCCCCCCATCAGCAGATACTGTTACACCCAAAATGTCTGCATAAACAGTAGTTGAGTCATGCAGAAGTGCTCATACACACAGACATTAGGGAGGTCACCCACAGAGGAGAGTCAGATATAAATGCTCTGAAGTAATGGATGAATGCCAGAACTGCAGAGGTACATCCTTCCCTGGCTTCCACCATGAATCACTCGCTCTTCATACACTTGCACACACTTTGTTTCACAGGTACAAACACTTACTCATACAGCATGTCCACACACACACACACACACACACACACACACACACACACACACACACACACACACACAATTGCTCTTCCACTTCGTTGAAAGTGTGCCCTTTCCTCTTGGCACATTGCCAGCCACTCACAGCATATTACCAGCGTGTGACCCCTGCATGTGCTGGAAAAANTGCTAGACTGGCAGTTTAGCGCCGCCTGGGTGTCTTTCAACGATAGTCGTTTGTTCTAACGATACTGCACAAACCTGCATTATAGCAGAAACAAATGTAATCGGTTCGGAGCGATTGTGAGTCCTCGAATTGGACATGACATCGGTGTACACAAATTTTTCGTCCTTTAATTTTTTTCTTTGAGTGCAGCAACCACTATTTGGGCGCTCTTGTGGTTATTCGTAAACTCGAGGTATGACAGTCTTTATTAGGAACTACACCAAAATCTTGTCCTACAGCAAAATAGTGTCGTCTAAGAATTGAAATAGAGGCCATCTTAAGACTAGTCCGTAATCGAGGCCCGAGGAGAAGAAAGAAAAAAAAGTTCGAATCCTGGTTTTAGACGCAAAAAGAGATTTTCCCGAAAGTTTTCTACCCATACTCGTCATTCTCCGTACCGATGTTAACCCACTAGACAAAACCATAAAAAATGGGAACATATCCATACTAGGATGTTATATCCAAAGTTTATATCGTACTATCCAGGTGAAAATTTCGTAAATGATCACTTTGGAACCTGACGACGACGGACGACGACGACGACGACGAACGACGATAATTCTTAACTGGTACTCACAGGTCGTCGTCTCCCAAAGAGTTTCTGTTGTCTAATCGAAAATTGTCGTCGTCGAACTAACACTACAACACTTTTATTGTTGAAGATACTGTCCTGACTTGAACACTAAAAAACTTATTAACCTGGGGTGACCACTTTCTTACTACTGTCACTCACCTTAACGATGGCCCCGACGTGACACTGACCTCCGTCACCTCCTCCCACCGTCCGTTACACTGCTTCCTCCGCGCGCGAGAGACTGTGAAAAACGCAGATTGCGACAGATTTTAATACTGAAGGTCCCACTACGCATCGCGATTAATTTTAACTAATGTATTGGGACGACCAAGACGACGGGAAGTCATTATCAAGAGGAGAGAGTCGTTGAACAAGTAAATAAGAGAGGTCAAATGTCGAAAAACCACAGTAAGAGCAGAAGGAGGAAAAAAGTAAGCTACGAACTTGAGGAGTAAACACTGCACGGTCAACCGCGTGCGTAGACTTTTAACTACCAATCTGATAAAGGGTAAATAATTCAATGTGTCGCACGCAAGTGTAGGTGCGAGTCGTGTCTGCCCGAGTTCCTAAAGAGTCGTACTGGGAATAATTTTCTTTCAGTAGTAGTAACCTCTTTTTTCTCGATTCATGGACACCTCTTTTACTTGTGGTGACGATTCACTCCTGTAGCGTTACTCCAGGAGTTACTCGTAATCCCTAGTTCTACCTCTTCTTTAGTTTACTCCTTTTTTTTTCCCGGTGATTTTTCTTTCCTGTTTCTCGCTCTTGTCCACCAAACTAAACCAGCCTCGCCCGACGTCCGACTTCTCACCGAGGACTTCGACACAGAGACTGTTTGCTTCGTGTCTACAGATATATAGTCGAGGAGCAAGAGGAACTGGTGGTCATAGAGACTCGGGAAGACAGTTGCAGAGTTGGTTATCTATCTACGCCCTTTGTAAAAGGGACGTTCTGAAGAAATATCGAAATAAAGAGTGAGAGAGGCGGACAGAGAGGATCGTCCAACTCAAGTGTAGGAGAGTAGCGAGACGTCTAGCGAATCCAAATACGAACCCAAAAAACTAAATACAAAGACACACACATTACCGCTCGGTCCGACTATCACACAAATTACAACACACGAGACACGTATATGCACAGCAAAGAGATGAACCGGCGTCCGAACCCTAATTTGCAGTCAGAGAGGCCATCTAACTACAAGAGAGACTATCTTGCGGTGACGTCCTCACTTAGATACGTCGAGGTGTTCTACCCTGGTTCTTTCTGTGTGGAGTCTCTTTGTATGAGCTTATAGGTCAAAATCTACATCTTTCAGGCTACGCGTTTCCGAGTTTCACGTTCTCAAAATCATCTATGTAACAGTATAAAGAAGTCGTAAATAACGGACTCGACGTTGTGGACGTGACCAACGCGTGTGTATGGTGCGACCCTGTTTGGTTCTTGTGTGGCTGGGGACCCTTGTCTTCGCATTGCAAGGTCTTTTTATTCGGGTTTTTTCTCTAGGACAAAGGGACCCTTGTGTGTGGTTGGAGGTTGGGAAGTCCACGGGAGCCTCGGTCGGTCCCGTCTTGGCTGCGTGTGTTTGGTATGGTGTGGCGTTGTTAGTCAAACAACAGGGTAGTGACCCGCACACAAAAAAGGAACTAGGACTAATTACATGGCCGCACACAGACACAACAGGTCGCTACGGTGACCGACACGACACTAAAACTCACACCCACCGTGCACTAAAATAGCTGACACCGGTCTTCACACCACAACAACACACGTGTTCTCTCTCTACATCCCTCACTCTCGTCTACTATTCTCATCCGAAATCGCTAAGGGACCTACGACTCCAGTCGCAAATGCCGTTAGAGCTCGTCGGTCTCACAACTATAAATTTCTGACACGGACTTTCTCCGTATCCCTCCCCCCTCGTTCCCAACACACACAGGCAACAAATACACACACGCTACGCAATCACAAACGTACGCCAGAACACTTACACACTGTACGGATTCACACACACTCCCTGCAATTAGAGCATAGAGGATATCGTAAACACACACCGAATTGGTGATATACTTACACAACAACGGACCAGAACAGCAACCATACGCAAATATATTCGATATAACATCCATCCATATCAGTAATTATATCTAGGAAAGAAAATATAAAATTTACACATAACAAACAGATGCTCATTAAAACACAGACCGTAAAACTAAGCGTGGTGAGTACGTATTACATATAAAAAAGACAGATATTATTTTTTAGATGTTGAGCCTATAATTTAGATGTCACAGATACACACACAGTCTGATATGCGCTCACGGACGGGGACACACACACACACACACACACACACACACACACACACACACACACACACCCACAACGGACCCCCGACCTCTAACACACACCACACACACACACATCACACACGACCCTATCTACAACTCTTATCCTACCCAAGAATAGCCTCTATCATAGTCGTCTTTTCCCGCCGCTCGTTGTACACCCGTTTTTAAAAGATTTGGGTACGGAGGAAAAGAGAGAGGGTTTTATTTTCTGACGCTGCGTGAGTTCCCCGACGCACCGGGGACACATATGTATGTATAAAAGACATCACAAAGTGCATTTTGCATGATAGGTCCCCTTTAAATGTATTCACAAACAGCATATCTGGACACCGAGGCTGGAGGAAAGATGTTAAATCAAGTGAAATACTATGGACTTATATAGTTTTCACGTTGCACTCCGTCACAAAATTGAAAATCAGTAAACGGTCAGGAAAAGGATTTGGAGGAGCAGCATTTGATGATCAAAGTAAACATACACAATGATCTACATTGGTCTACAGTGGCAGTATTTAGAGGATGTTATTGAAGGACCCCTTTCACACAGTGTGGAGTGCTGCCTTTACAAGTCTGTCTACAGAAAGCTTGTCATCTGAAATAGCTGTTCTGACTCTTAAAGCCGCAACTCAGATTTTTCCGTGGCGTGAAAAGAACTTGAGATGAAAGAAACATCAAATAGTGTCAAAATTCAATTCATAGTTACTGTATGTAATTTGAGCAACAACCAACAGGCAGGTTGAGGAATGCTGGAATCCAAAACACACATTATTGTACAAAAGCTCTCCTTAAAGATCCTTCTTTGAGAAACAACTGTTCAGTTAGCTGTCTGCCTTGTGTTTGTCTGGACTCGTCATTGGTTTTTAAAATGTTAACATGGTTTCAAATGAGACCTTTTTTTAAACGTTCACTATTAAAGTATGCATTTTAAAGCTGCTGTGTTAAAATTCGCCCTAGAGAAAACCTCCCACTGCGGTGTAATTAACACACTGATTGACAAACTAACCGAGAGGAGATGGCTCCCAGGAAGAGTGACAGAGACCGGAGCATGCTCCGCTGTGAAGAGTGACACATTAGATGATTCGACAATATGCTCATGACACCTGCCGCAGGTACGCACCAGCTCGCTCACACACACACACACACACCGAGAGACAGAGAGATTATGCTTGCGACTAGTGCTCCAGCTCAGCTACAAAAAGCGGAATAAAGAGAAGCCTTGCAGCTGCAGTGTAACACGGCTAATTCCCCTTGAAGACACACACTATCAAGTCACTACTGATGAAGACGCACAACCGAGACACACAGGCCTACTGCCAAACTCTGCAGCAGCTAACATTTCATTAAAGGGCGCGTGCGTGCGTGAGAGAGAGAGAACGAGATATTTGCCCTCAGGCTTTCCCTCTAATAAACAGTTACATTAAAAGATTGCACCCTCATGGACAGACACAAAGATTAAAAGACCTACAGACACAAATGTACACACAATAAAACACACACAATACTAAGGTTAACCCTATTAAAGCCTTCCTTTAAGCGCACATTCCCACTAGGGAGAAAACCATTAGGAGCAAAGCTTCCAGTGGAGCAACCTGTAGAAAATACACCACAGCTGAGGATGATGAACTCAAAGCCTGATTGGTTAATACAAGGGCTGCATGAGGACGAAGGAGCGATGATCATGCAGAAGAACTCAATACATGCAGCCAGTAATAGCATTTATGATGAGAAAAAAAAAATGACCACACTTTCTGAAACACACTCACGTTGGATCACAGACAATACTATCAGAGGCTGAGTCCTTGATAGTATTCATGAAGCACCGCTTTCAAAGCCATGTATATGAAGAGGTGGCATTGAGGCTTTGGGGCAGGGGACTCACTGAGGGGGACGCTAAGGCTCCTTATAGGGACTGTCACAAAGGCCCAATCCCCCACATTAGGAACAAAATTGTCTTTTATATTGCCAGCGATTCGTCTCACATATCTATCTATGAAGCTCAGCCTTAGATGAATCACTGTCATTTTTAATCTGCGCTGCATCTTCAGGCTGGAGATACTGTAGGAGAAAGCAGAACCTCGGCACCATCGCATAGGGAGTCCTCTAAGAACACACCATATCCTCTATTAATGACGATGCCCTCATTTCTCCCTTTTTTATTCCTTTGGAAACCAGCATTATACAAGCAATTCTTTTACAGACCATTTCCCCACAGGTTTGGTTAGCACTCTCTGGCTGTTGTTCACACCGTACTGAAAGACAAGGTGCAAATTAAAGTGCTGCTGCTTTTCCTCTGAAAGTCTGGCACTTTCTGTGGAAACAGCTAACACATTAGTGATTATCAGCCTGGGTGGGAGACAAAACATAGTCAGCCTGAGACCTCTTAGGCTCACTCTGAATAAACAGAGGGGAAAGTTGTTCAGAACAAAAATACATCATTTGGAGAACAAAACAAGACATCAAGGAAAGACATGGATCTACATAAATGAATGGGCTTTCCTGGGAGTGCATTTCTCTTTTTCTGACACTGTGACACACACACACACACACACACACACACACACACACACACACACACACACACACACACACACACAAAAAGCACTTCCCGATCCCCCATCAATTCATTTTGAATTTCATTATGTGTCCGTGGAAGTGTTCTCTTATTCCAAAGTGGTCCTTGTTGCAATACAATTAGTCTATCAGCTTTTAAAACAATGGACCGCACGCTTGTCCCTATGGTTCATTTTGTGTGTCTAGTTTTATTACAATACACTTGAAATTAAATTATATTTTTTATTTCCATTTCCTCCATGAGGTCTGACCTTCAAATGTATGAGCAGAGATCAGAGCCCAAAGCCTGATAACACTAATATATCCTTTTGGGCTATTTGCAGGGAAATTACACGCAGCACAATATTAGGCGAACAAAATGAGATGTATAATGAAGCTCTGATCCAAAGTCTGTAATACATTTGCCAGCGCTTGCACTTCTATTTCGATCGCTTCAATTTAGAGCTACGGTGGGAAACAAATTGGACTTGAAGTAATATTGGCACCGAAATTGAGGCCCTCCATCCTAATTTATTTAGTAAGCAAGCATAATAAAAAATAGACCCTGCCAGTGTTTAGAGGTTGGCATGTCCTTCTCTAAAATAATAATCTATCTTTCATAAGGTTGAAACACTGCCTGGCGATGATACGGTATTGCATCAATATGACAGCCTTCTCTTCCGCCTATAGGACAGCAATTCATTGCTCCTATAACCTGAAATCACCAGCTTACAAACAATTACCTCACCTTTTAGCCCTCCAGTCGACTTCAATAAACTACCATTCTCTGTCTGATCACAAATCAGCTCCACATCCCAGCATCAATCCACAACAAAGTGCAATACTCACAAATCTGACCCCAGAGCAGCATTTAGATGAGACCTGCCTGGAGGTGTAAGAATGTGCTGCTGTCACTGCGGCCCTGACCTCTGACCCCTGATCCTATTGGCTATGTCCTACAGACATAAAGCCCCTTCCCCCAGAGCAAACACTTAGAAGGTAGAGTTCATGGTCTCATACACCCACACAGCGTGTCAGTATTGGAAATAAATTACATATTTTGCAGCCCCAGTCATGACCATATTAGAGGTAAGGGAATCAATATGAAGGGAAACATTTTTCAATCATTTAAGCAGCTTAAGTTAAATAAACAATGCTGTTATTATGTTCAGGCATTCAGTAACTGTGCACCATTGTTGTTATATTCCTCTGTAATAAATACATTTGGTTTCTTTCATTCTAAGCCTCATTAGTAACAATTAGTAACTAAAACCCGTATTAAAAAACTTGTGTAAATACATTTTTATAGTAAAAGATGTTTTTTTTCAAACTAAACCTACATAGTAGCAGTTATCTGATGTACTATTTACACAAAAGGATACACAGTTATTAATTAAATAAAGTATGTCTGTCTTAACTGTATATGTTTTAGAATTGTGTCGATAGAGATGTTTGTCACAACACAGTAACAAAGGCACATGTGTAAATGAAATGATAAAACAAATGATTTCTGAATTCAATTGTGTTGCTTCGTTTATGGTCCTAGTATTGTATTGCACGCTGGCTTACTGTTAGACCGAACCGAGACACTGTCAATATGTTTAGTAACACCAAGGCTTTATATATTATGACAAGTCTAAATGTCTGCAGTGAAAAAGGTCTGTGGTATCCTAAAGCAGTTTTCCTAGTTTCTTAAAATACAGCAGTCAGAAGATTGGTAACCTGGATTAAAACCTATATTAAAATGTTACTATATTTAAATGTGTGAAGCACTCTTATTTCTTTTTAGAGCATTTCTTCTCGTCATTTTTGTCATAATCCCCATGAAGTTTAATATTGTATCTCTTTGTTTAGCTGGTCCTAACAAAACACTGCTTATCATACTGCATGTAGCACCTCAACAGATACATATTCCCTCATGTGCAGGAACAACAATCATTTCACAGACACATGTAGCCACAGACACAACACACTGGTATGGTTTTGTTCACAAATACTGTCATGTTGTCCCATAACAGAAAAAAGCTATAATGTACATGTACAATCACACACACCACTGATGACTTGGTTCAGGTGATGTGAGACCGGCCGGGATAATCCCAGTGGCTCTTGTATGCTCAGGGGAGTAACACTGAGGTAGCAATAAACAACATAACATAGCCCCAGATAGTGCTCATGTAGGGGTATCACACACACACACACACACACACACACACACACACACACACACACACACACACACACACACACACACACACACACACACACACACACACACACACACACACACACACACACACACACACACACACACACACACACACACACACTCTCTCACACACACACACACACACACACACACACACACACACACACACACACACACACACACACACACACACACACACACACACACACACACACACACACAGTCTGTATTTCTCTGTAGGCTGTCTCTATGTGAAAAAGCTCTGTCAGAAAACCTTGACACCAAGCGTCTGGCCTTTCCCAGATTTTACTTCATCTCTTCAGCTGATCTGCTGGACATCCTGTCCAATGGGACCAACCCACAGCAGGTGGCTCACCTCTTCTTATTGGATGGGTAACAATGCATGTTATGCTTCAGTCTAAGTTCATTTACACACATTCCACTGAGTGCTGTCGACTGCTGTAGTACTTGCAGTGTCCACATAGGGGCAGTCTCACTCATAGTTTTGCAGCCAGCCTCAACCTCAATCATTAGGAAACTGTCTAATGCTTTCCATCATGGAGAGATAAATCACTGTTAAGAACAACTCGCCCCTAAATAATGCATCAGGCATGCTGCAGAACATGGGTCTTGCACTTACATAAATGAAAATGCTAATTAAACGTTATATATTTGCGCAGTGGTAAAAAAAGACGTGAGCTTAGTGTATAGAGCCCAACTAAATGTGCCTGTGTGTTTGCTCAGGTGGAGAAGCATCTGTCGAAGCTGTTTGACAACATGGCTAAGATGCAATTTGATGCAGATGAAGAGGAGAGGCCTGCACAGAGCGCTGTGGGGATGTTCAGCAGAGAGGAGGAGTACGTCCCCTTCAGTCAGCCCTGTGAATGCACCGGACAGGTACAGACAGCCCTATCTCTTATTCATGTGTCTTAAATCATGGTCCATAACTTCTGTGTGATAAGCGGAATGCTGAATTAATTTAATATCTGTATTAGACTTACTGCTGACCATGGCACTATGGCTCTCTGTAGATAGATGATGAATTTCCTTAACCTTTTTTCATGGATGAAAACATCAAATATAGATATCACAGCCCATATTAAGGGAGGGACATGGGATAGAGTCTGTCATTGCCCATGGGGTTTTGCATATCAAAGCCAAGAAATCCATTACGTTCCCATTACATCCCATACTATTTGCCTGATTTAACTTCCACTATAATGCTTATTAATGACATCATTAAGGGGCATCGAAAAGAGCCGTTGGTGCTCAAGTCACACACATTGCAACTGTTTTGCTGCACTGTTTGAATGGCTGTCTTTGGTTTGTGTGTGTACTGTAGGTGGAGGTGTGGCTGAACCGGGTTCTGGACGGCATGCGCTCCACTGTGAGACACAAGCTGAGCGAGGCTGTGACGGCCTCCGAGGACAGACCCAGAGAGCAGTGGCTGACAGAATGACTGACAGACAGACAGACAGACGCACACACTAAGACTAAATAGCATACATATATAATACAAAAAATTGAAGAATTTCACAAATGTCCTTTCAAAGGCAGTCAACATTCCCATCCCTCTAATGTTCATATACTGTTCCCAGAGCTGTTCGAAGTCCTTCAGCTTGCCTTTAGTGATGTATGTCAGTCTTTTCCAGACCAACACTACCCGGAAGGTCCTTTATCAAAATCATTTTTCCAACACAGAGCCCTCCTGGCTTGAAGAAGTCCAAAAGTTTGGTCCGTTTGAAGTCCGTTTGAAGTCCATTGGATATATTACACAAAATACAACAAGATATAAATATAATAAAAAATGTACATTAGCGGCAAGTATATATCATTAAAAAAAAAAACATTATCAGAAAGTATATGCAAATTCACAATGCAAAGGGTGTATATTACTAGAGAATTGAAATAATACACAATATAACGAAAAAATTGAATAAATTGAATAATCTAATACAGTGCTTTTCAAAGTGGGGGCCCCGACCCCCCGGGGGGCCGCAAAGTTTTTAAAGTTTAATTTTTTATTTTTTTTTTTAGATGTTATTAATAACTGATTATCTATCAATCTATGTGTCCTTTGATGCCAATCTTTTAATATTTTTGTTTTTAAAACACACAACTGCCCTTCAAGCCAATCAGAATCGAGCTGCCGCTATTGAGAGTGAAACTGAGTATTTGCTCAGCTTTTGGAGTAAGTGAATATTTCGCTCTGCAGCTGGATGAGAGCACGGATGTAGCAAATGTAGCAGAATTGCTTGAATATATCAGATTTATTTCAGAAGACAACATTGTTGAGGAAATATTATTTTGCAAAGCACTGGAAGAGACATTTTACAAGTTTTAGATGAGTACATCATCTCAAATGGACTTAACTGGTCTCGTTGTGTGGGTGTGTGTTCAGATGGGGCAGTGGGGTTATGACCGGCAAAAAAAGCGGAGTGACAGCTTTGATCAGGCGGAAGGCCCCAAATGTAGTGGCAACGCACTGCATGCTCCATCGCAAGGAACTTGTTGCTAAGCGTATTTTGTGTAACGAGATGGGCACAAAGTTTGAGGGGTTACTGCTCCACTCCAGCTGGCTTTCCCCTGGGGCGGTGCTGAATCGTGTTTTTGAACTGCGAAGGGAGATCAGTGAATTCCTCTCTTCTGAAAATCATCAACTGGCTGGCCGTTTTTCAGATGCCTCATGGCTCCGGAAACTTGCATACTGTTTCAAACCCACAGTTCTGGCTGTATGTCAAAAAAAGACTATCCCGCACTGGCTGAGAGGGCTCTCAAATCCCTTCTTCNGGGGGCGCGTTGGGGGGGTTGGGGGGGCGGGGTCCGACTAATTGGTCTCGATCACAAGAGACCATGTAACACACCCTAAAATATCACGCAGAAAGTGACACCGTCGCGGACATCGGTCATCTACCGGAGCTAGTTGAATAGTCGAGCTATTCACCTCAATCAAGTCTTGCCTCCTAAAGGCAGTTACTGACCCTTAACCATCGGCCTCGACGCTCCTACTCCCCCCCCCGCCTGTACGCCGCTCGTCCTCCTTCTCGCTGTCCTCTCTTGGAAAGGAAATGACAAATGAAGTCTCACAAAATCCCCGACCGTACAGTTTCTCTCTCGCACTACCGTCACAACCTACGTGTCTCCTGTAGTGTTTAAAGTCGTACTATTTAGAAACAAACGAACCAAAATACGTACAAGATGTGTTTCGTTCGATATATCGGTATTTGTGGTGTGTGTATGTCTCGTTTGTGGTAGCGGCAAGTGTCATTGATCAAAACGAGTTAAGACATGTAAAAGATTGTCACGTAAACTAATCGTAAAACAAATAGTGAAAATTCTCCTTTACTTTACCTTTTCGTGTTTGTTAAAGAAACGTGTCGTATGTCTGTTTACGCGGTGGTAATAGTACCCCTTGTGTTCCGTGTGTTGTGTGTGTGTGTGTGTGTTGTGTGTGTGTGTGTGTGTGTGTGTGTGTTGTGTGTGTGTGTGGTGTGGTGTGTGTGTGTGTGTTGTGTGTGTGTGTGTGTGTGTGTGTGTGTTGTGTGTGTGTGTGTCTCATATGTCTCAAAACTGCTCTGTCTACCGTTGCCGACCATCTACTTTGGTTTACGAGGCGTAATAGAAATCCACATTACCACACGCCAATGTACTTCAAGACGAACGGACACTTACGATGTCCTTATAATGTATTTTAAATGTTACATACGTAAATCAGTCAATAACCTCTCTGTCCTTATTAAAAGAATCAAACTCATCGAAAGTAATCGGGAGAGAGGGTCCGTAGCACACCAATACTCTCAGATTGTAGTTCGGTCTATTCTCTGGAGTTTCAAAGCGGCGACTTTGAGCGGATTGGGCGACCTAATCCGACCAATAATCGCTACGTCGCGAATCGAAGGTTCCGCATGTCACTACAAACATAATTGTAGATGTGCTAGTCTATCACCTAAACCTAAGTGCGAGCTACCTCCCCTTCTGTCGGCTCTCCGCCGTATGTCTCGACACACACACACACACACACACACACACACACACCACAACACACACACACACCTGACACACACCACACACACACACACCACACGACACACCCACACACCACACAACACCAGGGGCCGGCCGCCACACACACAACACACACCACACACACCACACACGGTTAGATAACACAGTGAATCAAGAAAAAACCTCCCTTAGCCTACCCTAGCTTTGGAGGAGACTCTCATCAACTAAGACTTGCACAAGACATTAGGAGGAATCCTGGGGTGGTGCATGGAAGATGTAGATGGCGGGCTGTGACACCAACACACACACACAGCACACACACACACACAAGCACACACACACACCCACACACACAACACACAACACGCACACACACACACACACAACACACACACACACAACACCACACAACACACACATCACCAGCCACACACACACACAGACAAGCACACGACACACAACACCTCATGAGAGAGATGTACCTCGTGATGAGACCCCGATAAATACAACAATAACCGCATGCGAGTCACCAGAATGCAGGGGACCTCGTATGTTCTCGGTGACCCTATAGCGGCCGGCCGAGTGTAGTACGGACTTCGGTGTCGAGGGTAGCCTCACCACACACACTAACATGTACAGTGCTAATATCGAAACACACAGGGCACCCTCACCTGTATAAAACACTTGTTTTGGGGTATGGTCACACACACACAGACACCCGATGTACCACCAGAACTTTACTAACAACACAGCGACGGTGTACGCTCTTCAATACATAGACAACTCCACGATGTAGCGGTCTACTATTCAGTCACAAAACAGACGTCCTGCGTCGATTTGTTTCTCAGTTATAATTGAAGCGTACCCTACAACTGTTTTTTACTACTCTTTGTCTTTACGACGATTTTTCTTTAATTCTACGAAGTGTGTAACACTTTTACTATCAATTGTAGCAAGAGATTATATCACCACATGTAGGTCCAATGCGCATTAGAACGACTGACGACATAAAATCTCCTTTGATCTTTTGACACGAAATCCATCGGTGTCTGGCAAAAAGTGACGAAAGTAAGATCTGCAACACGTCACTCTATATATTTCGGAACCCACAAAATGTTGTATAACTGTCAGCAGAGCCCAAGGCGCCAGATTGTCATGCGGTCGCACCCGCGTTTGTCTATGTCCCTGTAATTTGCTTCGTTGCTGTGTACCTTAAGTCTTTAGTAACAAACAAACATAGTAAAGTAAAATGGCGTACACGGAAACAATGACACAACACCTGTTTGTACGAGATCAGCTGTGTTAAGATTTTCGTATATGTCACATTTGTCTGTCTCGACAATTACATTATTAATTGCACATAGCGACAACACATTTATTGTACTCTATTGAGCGAATGACTCACCATCCCAAAATACAAAACCTTCTATTAAACAATAGTGGGCTTCACGGCTACTCATAGGGATGCAAGGGCAATTAGATAGCTGTCAGTGTCGATGAAAATGCGGCTCTGGAAGTACAATGTGGGGTGCAAGAGAGGAGATCTGTCTATAAAGCAGTGAGGAGGAGGAGAGGAGGAGAGGAGGCTGGGAGGAAAGGGTTTATTTTGAGGGAGGGACCAAAAACAGGGAGATGCAAAAAATAAATAATGAGCCTTGCTCTCCCTCTCTCTCTCTCTGTTGCTTAGACAGGTAAATGTGTCTCCTACGCAGAGCCTTCACAGACCCACTCAAAACACATTCTATTGACCTTTATGGTTCCTATAGCAACAAAGAACACAGACAACCTGAATTGTATGAAAACCAGAAAGAACTGCTTTAACTGAACAAAACGTAAGATTGTATGTAAACAAATAAAGACAAAAGGCAAACACCTTCAGAAACCATGTCCTAATATAACCCGTTATAGCCTACGGTAATATTCTATCTCCAGTGAGGACCAAAGTTAAGATTTTAAACAAAAATCATGGCCATATTTTACACATATGCACTTTCAATTGGTGTTGTTAACTTTGTGTGAGAGTTTTAATTCCAAACCAGAACCAGACATGTTTTAATCCCTCAAACTCTTTCGCAGTTGTTGTCTTAGATATAACACACTAATATACACACATACACAAAATGTACCTATTCGCACTGAAGGAGTGGTATCTGAGCAAGGGGGCCTAGGTGCCCTGATTGGTCCAATTGGGGCTTAAACCAGCGACACCGCGGTTTCCAAGCCAACCCCCTGAGCTGCTGCACCTCTATGACCAGGTAGATCTGGGACCTTTTGGTTAAATGTGTAAAAAGGCTTTTTAAAGGCTTCAACAAACATTTCAAGTGCTTTCGGAATATATTCAAATCAAGAACCAGTGTTTTATACATTGAGTGTGCCGCAAAGATATGTTAACGTCCACCCAAGTATATTTGGTGTTCCGTTTTAGTAGTTTTAACACGACCAAATGGACATTTGCTATAGCAGGATTGATTATTTCCTGGACAAAACTCCACATTCTACACATGCGGTACATGTTTGTTCTGCCTTATTTCGAAGGCATGTTCTTTTCAAACGGCTGATTTGACTTCAAACATTGTTTTGGTTAAATTAATGAGATGCAATAAAGTAAAGCAGCTTAGTCCACAGTATGACTCTCACTATCAAATGGAAGAAGAGGAGGAAAAGACTTTACTATAATTGGTTCATTAGAATTGGCTGAGGCCGTTGGATCTCTTGCACACAGCAAATAATCCATCCGGGCAAGCATGTGCATGTGTGTGCACATGGACCCAAGCGTGAACACGAGAGCGTGTGTGTGTGTGTGTGTGTGTGTGTGTGTGTGTGTGTGTGTGTGTGGGTCTGTAGTATACAGACACACACACACACACACACACACACACACTTATACTTCAAACAGGCTTGGATTATACAACCCAGTCTCTTGTGATGAAGACAATTTTAGCTAATGCATAACATTAAGTTTAACACACACACACACACACACACACACACACACACACACACACACACACACACACACACACACACACACACACACACACTCTCCCTATCATTATTTTTGATGCAAAAGGCAGATTAAAATCGGTCTGAATCTGTTCAGCATGTGGAGTGAATGTACCTCTGATTTTCAGTAAAAAAGGGAGAAGATTGTAAAGAAAAATTTAAATAGACACTGCGAGACGAGGCAAGGCTGCGTTTGTATCAGAATCAAAAAGAAGCGAAGACACTCAGGATTCAGCTGTTCCCTCTCATACACGCTCTAGGGGTTATTGTTGACATCCTCCTGTGAATTAATTCAATTTGGAAGACAGCGTTAGCATTGATGAAACTGGGTTAGCATCGACGTTAGCATTCAGCAGAGAACAAACGTCATGATTACCAAAGCACAAGCTGCAATTGCTAACCCCTTTTAGATACACACGGCCTGCGCTAACCGTTTTCAACAGCATTGCAGCATCTATCCTTTTTCAAAGTGGGTGGGGGGCTTTTTAGACGAGAACTTTCTAACAAGGTAGCTTCTTTCAAGTGTGATTTATTTTCCATTTCCAAGGCCTCGGATAGAGATTCAATAGCATTTCCTGCTGATGGAAAAATTGATAGAGAATAGACATACAATTACATTCAAGTGCCATTTACATTTAATTTGTTCCATACTCTTTATATCCTTTATCACTTCAATCTTTTCCTCGCAGCTCAACAGATTTTACATCCGTGTTTTAATTTTTCAATTTGACTAATGCTGTCCGCAGCCATTTGTACAGTGTCACATTAGAACAGGCTGTGAAAGAGTAACAAACAAGCCCTCACCTAATGTGACACCATACATTTTTCTGCAGAGAAAAATCTATCAAATGGAAGGAAGCAGGCGGCAAACAAATTAGATTTTGGATTTTTTATAAGCACAACCTTTTTATCCTCCGAAAAATACAGTCCCCACTTTTATTTCCTACTCCCCAACAATAACTCTGAACCTGAGGGGCGTTTCTGTGTTTCCTTTAATTGCTGTGTATTACACTTCTATGGGAATATTGAAGATGCACTACAGCAGGGGTGTCAAACTCAATTTCATCACGGCCACATTCGCATTATGGTTGCATTCAAAGGGCCAGTTGTAACTTTAAGACTATATAAAAATAAAATATATAAATATTTAATATATAAAATAATGTATTATATTACATTATTGCCTCTGCATTGGATTATTATCGGATAGGGTAATAACTTCATAATTAACTCGGTCTGAAAGCAGAAGTCTAGGGCAAATAATTGCAAGTCTCTTCAGTGTGAATGTCACAAAATGATTTTAAAATACTTCTTTTTTTTTTTACTGTACACTGTATACCAAGGCAGGTTTACCATCACTCACTGTACGGAGGCTCAGTCACTGGTACACTTTTA
>NW_011363148.1:36230-36865 GCF_000735185.1 Notothenia coriiceps | reverse complement strand
TTTAATTAAATGTTGCATCATTGGTTAAAATGTGCAATTTATATTAAAGCAATTTAAATGTTTCATTTTTCAGACATATAATCATAATCAATAATCATCATTAGCAGATTGAATTTTTTCTAAGAAAATCCTTTACTTCATTCAAAATGTTAATGACAGGAATAAAACAGTGACAACACAAGACTCACGCTCCTATTTGCTAGCGCTCCAACACATTGTACGTGATAGGCTAAGGAGCGGGACATCTCTAAGCGGTTGACCAATCACAACAGAGCCGGCTAGCTAACCAATCAGAGCAGACTTGGCTCTGGTTTAAGACAGAGGGCGAAAAGATGTGCTGCAGCACAGACAGTATGAGAACAATAAAGAGCTTTTTGAACATTAGCATGGAGACATGTAGAGACACTACATACTGATATACACCTGAACATCAGCAGGAGAGGACTCTTTAAAGAAGAGGCACTACATACTGATATACACCTGAACATCAGCAGGAGAGGACTCTTTAAAGTAGAGACACTACATACTGATATACACCTGAACATCAGCAGGAGAGGACTCTTTAAAGTAGAGACACTACATACTGATATACACCTGAACATCAGCAGGAGAGGACTCTTTAAAGTAGAGTACAC
>NW_011363148.1:33463-36181 GCF_000735185.1 Notothenia coriiceps | reverse complement strand
GATATACACCTGAACATCAGTAGGAGAGGACTCTTTAAAGTAGAGACACTACATACTGACATACACCTGAACATCAGCAGGAGAGGACTCTTTAAAGTATTGACAATACATACTGATATACACCTGAACATCAGCAGGAGAGGACTCTTTAAAGTAGAGACACTACATACTGATATACACCTGAACATCAGCAGGAGAGGACTCTTTAAAGTAGAGACACTACATACTGATATACACCTGAACATCAGCAGGGGAGGGCTCTTTAAAGTAGAGACACTACATACTGATATACACCTGAACATCAGCAGGAGAGGACTCTTTAAAGTAGAGACACTACATACTGATATACACCTGAACATCAGCAGGAGAGGACTCTTTAAAGTAGAGACACTACATACTGATATACACCTGAACATCAGCAGGAGAGGACTCTTTAAAGCTCTGTATGCTGACAATGTGGTAGTGACCAAAAATAAAACCTTGCTGCAAAATGAATTCCAAGCCTAAAATATCATTTACACCCAATTTCCTCCCGATTGCTGTGTTTAGCATTTAATCCAGTGAATCTGTCGTTTTGTTTAATAAAGCATGAAGCTCTTAATGGCTTCTATTATAATTAAGTGACATAATCCTTGTATTCGATAGAGATCTTGTAAAAAGCCTCGTCACTCAGACAGGGGAGTGCATTCGCCACGATGTGGAGGTTGTGAATGTCAAATCAATTTAAGAAAGGCTGTTTAAGAATGCACAAATGACTCTGAGACTGCTCTGTTTGGAGCGTAGACTAATTTACCGTTACATTTATGATTATGACAACGCGAGTAGTGGGGGTGGAAATGAAGAATGGGTGTGTCTCAGAGCTGCGAGCAGTCTCAAACAACCCGGCTGAGGTTTAACTCCCTGACATCACAGAGATAAAGCCTCCCCAAAAACAGACTAGTCAGATTATACTGCCACAGACAAAGCTCCGTGCTTTTATCGTGCGTGAAAACATGAGCAGGCCTTGGGTGGTTTTAGAAGATGGGGGGTAGACGGAGGCACAATCGCTTCATCTGAAAGGAAAGGGAGGTGTGTTGTCTTGTCGCTTAGCTGAAACGCCTCCTACTCCCTACAGTATGCAGCCCAGGGGCAGCGGCAGGCTGGGCAGATAGTTTCGCTGAGATTCTTTGACATTTCCCCGTCTCTTGCTGCCCCGTATCTCCCAGGCGCAGAGGGGGGATGTTGGATTCTTTATCAAGGAGCCCTGAGAGAGGATGATAAATCGCCAGAGCCCGGGCCAATCTCCAGTGGAACAACAAGCAGGTAGCAGAGCAGGAAACAAGGCAGAGATATTGTCTCCCAAACATAGCCCCGGCTGTAATGAAGCCGGCACAAAGCGGACAGCAGAGAGCCGGCCTGATACACAATTCCATATCCAGTCTTCCTCCCAGAGATAGTGAGTCTCAGTCCTGCTGCTACATATCGCTGCTGGACTCAACGAGCCAGAGATAAGCCCTCACCCCTGAACGGGGGATGAAGGGGGGGTGTGTGTGTGTGTGTGTGTGTGTGTGTGTGTGTGTGTGTGTGTGTGTGTGTGTGTGTGTGTGTGTGTGTTTATGTGGAGGGGGGAACTTCAGGTCTAGAAATGTCAACACCTGGATAAACACATCGTTCTCTTATGGGAAAGTAAGTTAAGGTTTGTTATCCTACCAGTCAGTTTTTTTAGACCTATATATAAACACTGTAAGGTAGGCCATATATTTGTTATGTTCCTAACACTGCTTGTTGTAATTGCATTCAATTTAACTCATTTAGTTAACAGAAAATGACTGCCAACCACTTCTGGTATGACGCGGTTCATTATGTATTTGTTGTGTAATTGCACATATAAGTACATGTATACTCGGTTTATGAAATCGTGACGTGTTGCCCATTTGACAATCAATAGAGAAATACATGAAAAGTGAATTATACATAAACACTTTAACTATTACTGTATGTTTGCCCTACATGTATATAACCATGCTAAAGGGGCCCTATTGTGCTTTTTGGCTTTTCTCTTTCCTGTAGTGCAGGGCTCTCCAACACCGGTAGCTCGCAGACAGCTTTTCAGTAGCTCGCCGCACAATTATCAGTTATTATTAGTTATTATCAGTTATTATTAGTAAGGTTCCTTATTGATTTCTCGGCCGCGGCTGGAAAATAACGTTTTTTTATTTTAGAATGTTTTCTGTCACGCGATTATCAAATTGGTCGGTGACGCAGAGATCAAGGAACATACGTGACAGCGGCACAGCGACACCACACACGGACCGGTCTGCTTTCTCCACCAACACCAGTCCAGAACCAACAGCAGAAGGACCCGCTCTGAATGGCCCTGTTGCTGCGGCTCAGAGACACACAGGGAGGGATTTGTGTTTTTTGAAAAACACCCGTTATCGTCATGTCAGGTTTTTGGTGGATTTAATCAAGTCTTGGATTGCAGAGTATGAATGTCCTCTTGATATTTTCAGTTGATAAATACTTGTGTAAAGTTTGTGAAAGCAGGAGGAAAGCTTCCGCGATCACCGTCTCCTCCGTTCCTCCAAACCCCGCCCCCTCCCTGAAAATAATGGCTGATCGTGACCTGATACACTTTATTATTCACTTAATAATTGAGATGAAGCTATCTTAATCTCATACATTCATGGGATGTATGTAACAGCAAGACAGAGAATGTAAGTGTGCACCCACACTATT
>NW_011363148.1:30776-33402 GCF_000735185.1 Notothenia coriiceps | reverse complement strand
CGTGTAAGTGCGCCACAGTTTTGCCTCTGCGAGACTCCACTTGCACACCCAATTATTATTGCATTAAGGAAGACATAACACAAGTCTTTCTTTTGATATGCTCTTTAATAAAATAGGCTATCAGCCTACCACAACAAGCTAACAGTCTGTGAAACGTAAAGACACTAATTAATGAAACCAGTTCAAGACGCATTATTCTTATTCTTATCATTCTTTATGAGCGCAGTAACAGTAGGGTATCTAATTACTTATTTATTTAGTTTTCCATAACTTAGTGACAGAGATGGTCAAACTATAGTGGTATAGACATGGCAGAATTCCTACAATGAAGCGGGACATTGAACTGTTCACCCGTGAGAGGGCAATCAAGAAAAGAGAGCGAGCGGCCCCGTTGAGGAAGTTTACAGATGAAAAGACTCAGCCATGTTTATGCAGCACTGCACGTGGAGATGTGGACGCGCAAATCACGCACATTAGGCGTACATGTATACAAACCTGCGGCGGAAACCCCTCTTGTCTGTCAGTGAGTGTGATTATTTTATAAAAGAAACGAAGTAACGCGTGTCGTGGCAATGTTAGTAACTGTAGTGTGATTACTGAATTATAAAAGTAACGCGTTACACTACTCCGTTACCGACAAAAGTAATATTATTACAGTAACTCCCAACTCTGCTAACAATAGTATACGAGACCTTTAAAGTAACACACTGATTTTCAGACTTTAAAACACATTTATTTCAAAATGGTGGGATTTACCTGCTTACCATTCCATTTTGTCACAACCGAAACGATCNTATTTTAAAGTGGGGACGGTCCATCACACTCCTCTAGGGGGTCGGGGGCAATTGCTCCCCGGGAAAGATATGTTTTTTTTAAAAATTTGAAGTTTAAATGCACATCAACCTGGTGCAATTTTGAGAGCAAACATGAATCTTGGTAGCATCATTACTTACTGTTAAATAAATAGTAAAGTTATTTAAGATGATGCCACGTATTTAATTGAAGAAGATTTTCACATTATACATATCCCCAAAATTATTTAAAAGCATATTCTTCCAAACTCTCTGCTGTAGTAAGTATGACCACAGGGAAAGGAGACTATTGATTTGTTGTTGAGTTTTTGTAGTAATAAGCTGTCATAATACGTGATTGAATATTATTGTATTCTCCTTTTTTGGGACGTTGCACTTATGCAGACTGAGCACTCGTTTACTTCTCGGCTGCAGGATAGAAGACCAAATTGTAATGGTTCCAGCTCGGAGACGGGCGACTGTATTGGCTTTTTTTTACATAAAACTTGTGGATGAGTTCGTTGCAACCTTATCTAACGGTACTAAGGAGACGTCATTTTGATGTCTGAATAACCTTTTGTTCATGAGTTATTGATCCGTGAAATCAGAATCTCCCAATATCGTTCCAACTTTACTGAACTAAGCCAGAAGACCGTCTCATTTCGTAGACCGCCCGGTTTGCTGTTCCTTCACTTTATTTTTATATTTATATACATTTCTTTTGGACGAAAACTTAGCGTGAGGAAAGGCGAGTGTGGCGTGAGATATGGGTTAATTGCGTGACTCTCACGCTCAATGCGTGAGTGTTGGCAGCCCTGCTTAAGTCATGTGTGTGATGCCACATTCAAGACATTCAGTGTCTTTTTTTAACAGAAGACCGTAGCTAGAAGCTGCAGCTAGACTGCAGAAGCATTAGTTTTTATTTTTTGAGGATGGAACAATTTCACACACAGATATAGGGAGGCTAGACCTATACAATTGATTTATTATGGTTTATAATTTAATGTCAAGACGAAGAAGAAGAAGAAAAAGATGGCTGAACAACTGCTCTGTGTCAATCCTGTTGAGATCTCCAAAATAATGTTCAGCTTAAGTCTCAGCAAAACTCACAACATTTCTGGAGCCAGAAAACTATAAGAACATTCACCAAGCAGCACTGAAAATGTCTGCTTTACTTGGTTCTGTTCTACATACCTTTGTGAAGCAGCTTTTTCTGACATGAATGAAATCTAAATACAGAACAAGACTGAGTGATGAACATTTAAATGACTCTATTAGAGTGAACCTAAGTGGGTACACTCCAGCATATGTTGTACCCTTAAAAAGGGAAATAATGAATGAGAAAAGTGAAGAAATACAACTACACAGCTCCCGCCTTCACTCGTCTGAATCGAGCCATCTTTATAATGAAGCTTGTACATTTATAATGAATACACTTAAGTTTCAGGACTAATAATAATCACTAAATTCTCCTTTATCCTTAGCTCTTTAACAGTGATAACACAACATCTGTATGGGAATGTGAATGTAACAGTGCCTAGCTTAGCTGCTAACAACATGACAAACGGTCAGATTCAGCAGCACCACGAAGTATACAGCAGCTAGCTTCAATGCCCACAAAGTTAGCAAGAACCTTCAAACAATACAACAAATTACAAAATACACACTTTCCTCTCACAACGAACCACGGTGATGTAATACAGATTATATATAACATGGGTTGATACATTTATAGTGCTTTGTTTACTGTAATTACCTTAAAAAGGGAAATAATGAATGAGAAAAGTGAAGAAATACAACTACGCAGCTCCCGCCTTCACGAAGAGCGCAGTGAT
>NW_011363148.1:28082-30731 GCF_000735185.1 Notothenia coriiceps | reverse complement strand
AGAGGACATCAAGAAGGCAGAGTTATATTACAACCCAATCATTCTGGCGAGCCAGGCTGATACCCCGTTCGCTGGCCCTCTGTATGTAAAACCACCGCACACCCGCCCCTAGCGTTAAGGACAATGGGGGTGGACGCGGTTATACAGCTGATAACACGGCCCGTCGTAGAGCGAGCGAGTATCGCCAGAAAAGGCCTCCGCCCCCTCCCCTCCTAAAACACACGTCTGGTGGTGTCACGCGATGCGCACACGCGTGGGACCACACATACATTTAAGGTTCACTCCCGAAGAGATGACCTAATCAGAGAAACTAAGGTTGGAATGTTAAACACATTTGATTGCACAATTTCCTTAATACTCTCTTAGATTTTCTTCACTCGTCATTCTAGTAACCCCCACGTTCAGCTATCTACATGTCATGCTATCAAGATGATCTCTCTACGTTTCTTTTTATACTTACTCTCGATCATCTCTGCTTTTTCTCTTATTATTAAACTGTACAAAGTATTTTTTGTACTTTCTTTTTATCTTTAAAGTGCAACTTCCAGGTTAAAGACACCTGTGAATAAATGTGTAGGAAAATGATGTATACACTAGATTTTCCCAAAAATATACATAAATATACACTACAGTGACATCTGGCGTCGTTTTTGTAAGACATTTTTACTTCCGCATCAAAAAAGCCTCCCCACGTGACCTCCCGCCTGTGACGTAACAAAGGGGAAACAAGGGGGTATGTAACGTATTATTAAACATGGATCCCAATGCTAGTTTCGACACAGAAGAAGTTAAACATGTATATTAGAATGCATATGACGGACCACAACCTTATAATTATGAGCCTGCTAGTCGTCCAATAGACCAGGAGCGGCCAAGGATTAGAAGAAATAACGGCCATCGGAGAGAAATTGAGCTGTGGTGTGAGGAGAACCAGTGGAGAACTGGGCACATTGCCAACCCTCCCGATTTTCGCGGGAGACTCCCGATTTCATTGCCCTCTCCCGGTTTCCTCCCGGGATCATATTTCTCCCGCATTTCTCCCGATTTCTGACAAAATCAGATTTACTCAGGACTGTTTCCACTCAGACTTTAATACAGCTACACCATTGTTTGGTCCATGGTAGCGTGTCTCTTTAGTATCGCGCAACTGAAAGTCTGAGAGGGTGANTGTTGTACCCTTAAAAAGGGAAATAATGAATTTGAAAAGTGAAGAAATACAACTACGCAGCTCCCGCCTTCACTCGTCTGAATCGAGCCATCTTTATAATGAAGCTTGTACATTTACAATGAATACACTTAAGTTTCAGGACTAATAATAATCACTAAATTCTCCTTTATCCTTAGCTCTTTAACAGTGATAACACAAAATCTGTATGGGAATGTGAATGTAACAGTGCCTAGCTTAGCTGCTAACAACATGACAAACGGTCAGATTCAGCAGCACCACGAAGTATACAGCAGCTAGCTTCAATGCCCACAAAGTTAGCCAGAATTAGCAAGAACCTTCAAACAATACAACAAATTACAAAATACACACTTTCCTCTCACAACGAACCACGGTGATGTAATACAGATTATATATAACATGGGTTGATACATTTATAGTGCTTTGTTTACTGTAATTACCTTAAAAAGGGAAATAATGAATGAGAAAAGTGAAGAAATACAACTACGCAGCTCCCGCCTTCACTGTCTGAAATAATCGAGCGAGGAAGAGCGCAGTGATCCCTCCCACTGGAACCCCAAGGCATTAGCAACAGATTAACGCACAATCAACCCATACAGCAGGATACATCTATCTCTCAGAATTGACTATTCTTGTCTGTCACACATACACCTCTATGGTGGACTCCATGCAGCGCCATTCATCTCACTAACTGTACAAAAGAGTGAGATGCTTGTAAGGTGGTGATTAAGGACATTTATGTGAATTTTCAGTGATGTACTTACTATGTGGGCCATAAAGATGAGACATTTTCGTTTTCTTGGACCTTGATGTGAAGTTAAGATCTTTGATTAGCTTTATTGCAATTTCGCACATGTACAAAAGTATAGCTTAATTCAACTGATGAGGGCTATGTGAAAAAATGTAAGCGATGTGATGCAAGTAGCTCTTGGCCACTTTCATTTTTATAGGGTCGAGTTTGACAGCTCCACACCGAGGGAGAGGCCTGCCGATGCGGAGCGTGAAGAGGCTTCAACAACGGCCACAGCCGCCGGCTCCACCTGCGCTAGCGAACCTTTCCTGACGATGCCCATGGCCTGCCTTTTAACTGGGCACAGAAAATATGGAGTGAGTGGAATGAAAGTTAACCATGGCTTTTCAAAAAAAAAAAAAAATGTGGATGTGAGATTTGCAAAGAGGCAAAAACTATATTGATCTCCCTGCCGCTCGCAAAAAAATCCACCTTTGTGCACCTTTCACAAGAATGGATTCAGGAAAAAGTCAGCTGTGATCAACAGAATAACCTGCGGAAAAAGATTTATAAGCACCATAAGAGCCAGGCACACAAAAAAGCGTTCGAGATTTCGGAGATGAGAACAAAGATGTCCTACCAAACAAGGTAGGCCTATTGGCAATGAATATTGATCTAATGCAGGAAACATACATCTTTCAGGTCTGCCTATATGATTGCCAAAAAAATAAAT
>NW_011363148.1:26737-28054 GCF_000735185.1 Notothenia coriiceps | reverse complement strand
AGTGCATATCACACAGTGAGTGTTATGGAGGGAAAAGCGCACGGTGGTGAATCCACTAGCCTTGCGTAGCGGCCTCAGGCTATGTTAGGTCACCAGGTGTAGAACGCACTGGGCATACTTTGTCAACCCTCCCGATTTTCGCGGGAGACTCCCGATTTCATTGCCCTCTCCCGGTTTCCTCCCGGGATCATATTTCTCCCGCATTTCTCCCGATTTCTGACAAAATCAGATTTACTCAGGACTGTTTCCACTCAGACTTTAATACAGCTACACCATTGTTTGGTCCATGGTAGCGTGTCTCTTTAGTATCGCGCAACTGAAAGTCTGAGAGGGTGAGGAAGATAGTCACAGAAAACAGAACTAGAATTGAGAACTACCCTCTGCTCACTCTTATCCTGTAGGAAATGTATCCAGGGTGGTGCTACAGGCAGCAAGGCAGTGCACTTATGTTGGAGCGCTGAGGACGGTGGTCTGAAGCCCAACTCGGCTCCGCGCGTCCCTTGATGAGCTGGTTAAATTATAAAAGAAGGAATTCGAAGCACCAGGATAAAGGATAAACAATAATCTGTTTAATGGTAAAAAACAACAATACAATTTAAAGGAGTACCCCTGCTCTGGTCCTATTGCTGGTAGATCTTAATATCTTGGCACAAGTTGGCAGCATGAGAACAAAGAGACCGGACAACGGACACAACAGGGATACATGTAATTTCAACCGGAGGAGTTGTGTCGGATGCTCCTCCCAGAGGGGTCATCTATTGGGAGATACAAAAACGATGGACTGTCGCAGCGAATCAGCGCGAGCCAGCCGAGGCGACCCGGAAACAAGAGTCTCTTAAGTTTGAGGCAAAGCAGACACATTTGGTGTCTGGTACGAACTGCTCCGAATAACAAGTTTGTTATCTTGCATCTTGCAGCCTGCACACACACACACATTTTGCATAGACTTCCTTCTCTCCGGCCCCCTCCCCCATCAGTTTAATACACACACAGTTTCAAATACTTTTGGCATTTTTAAGATATGTTTAAGATATAGTTGTTTATAGTTGGCTAGTACAAGTAATACATGTAAGTTACTTTACTTACAACTACAATAAGCATGTTAATGTTAATCTAACAGGGGGGTGGGGGAGAGATGTAATACGGTTTGTCTTGACAGGCTGGTATTTGTGCAACCTGCACCATGATTACAAATGGTGAAATACAATGTAAAACTACTGAAAAATACCAGCTCACTAAAACACAACCGCTCAACACAACTGCTCAACGCAACTACTAACTATTCCCGCGGTCAGAGAGTGGAGATGTGTCCCCTTT
>NW_011363148.1:24987-26732 GCF_000735185.1 Notothenia coriiceps | reverse complement strand
TTTATAATTTAACCAGCTCATCAAGGGACGCGCGGAGCCGAGCTGGGCTTCAGACCACCGTCCTCAGCGCTCCAACAATTGCCAATAGGCCTACCTTGTTTGGTAGGACATATTTTTTCTCATCTCCGAAATCTCGATCGCTTTTTCTTGTGCCTGGCTCTTAGTGCTTATAAATCTTTTTCCGCAGGTTATTCTGTTGATCACAGCTGACTTTTTCCTGAATCCATTCTTGTGAAAGGTGCACAAAGGTGGATTTTTTTGCGAGCGGCAGGGAGATCAATATAGTTTTTGCCTCTTTGCAAATCTCACATCCACATTTTTTTTTTTTTTTGAAAAGCCATGGTTAACTTTCATTCCACTCACTCCATATTTTCTGTGTCCAGTTAAAAGGCAGGTCATGGGCATCATCAGGAAAGGTTCGCTAGCGCAGCCAAAAGCTGCGAGTCTTGGCTGTTTTCGTTTCGCAATATTTTTTATTACAAAGCCGAGTTACATAAAANCCCCTCCTTCCCTGCTCTCTCTCCCCTCCGGTACAGCACCGTAAGGTAGTGTGGATTTGCATTAGGTAATGCGAGATACGGCTGATACTTGCGCATTAGACTAATGCGCAAGTATCAGCCGTATCTCGCATTACCTAATGCAAATCCACACTACCTTACGGTGCTGTACCGGAGGGGAGAGAGAGCAGGGAAGGAGGGGGGGGGGGAGAGAGCAGCGAAGGGGGGGAGAGAGATGTAATACTGTTTCCTGATAAACGTTACCCAATGCAACTCCACGCAGCTGTACCGGAGGGGAGAGCAGGGAAGGGGCAGCTATCTTGGTGAGTGATCGGCGTTAGCTACAGAATGTTAGCTAACGTCACATCACAACATTGTAAAGTTAGCTATCATATATCAGGCTATAACTAAAGTAGCATTGATAATATAGTAACGTTACTGGCAGGACTGTTGATGAGCTACACATATTTACATTAGAATATCAATATAGATTTCGTCACATACGCAGCATTGAAGTCCCGTCTCTTTGTCTGCACAAAACAAACCCAGGACCGAAAGCTAGCCAGCTTTCTTTTCCTGTTAGGGAAATAGTGGACTCGATGTCCTGACAGGCTGGTATTTGTGCAACCTGCACAAACACAATACTGCAAATGGTGAAATACAGTGTAAAACTACAGAAAAATACCAGCTCACTAAAACACAACTGCTCAACACAACTGCTCAACGCAACTACTAACTATTCCCGCGGTCAGATAGCGGAGATGTGTCCCCTTTGTGATGTAATATGACGCGTTTGACGTATGACCTTAAAAAAAGCAGTTTTTAAGAGCAGAGCTCAAAATTGCTCCTTTCCCTCTGAATTCCTGCCCTTATGTCTCGTAAAACATATCAAATCCTGCAAGCAAGTTTTAAGCATAAATGTAGAAAAAGAAAAAAACCTGCAAGTTGCTCTTTAAGTTTTCATTTGATTTACGTCACTTAACTGCAGCACTTATACGCTACTGCAGTCAGGCAATGTGTGTTTCCCTCGCTTTTGTTAACTTTTACTGAGCGATAGTAGGCTACGAGGTGCAGATCGTTTTAAACGGATAGTGCTGTACTTTTTTCACTTGTTCGTGTTGACTGGAAGACGTAGANTCAGCCGTATCTCGCATTACCTAATGCAAATCCACACTACCTTACGGTGCTGTACCGGAGGGGAGAGAGAGCAGGGAAGGAGGGGAGGGGAGGGGGTGGGGGAGAGATGTA
>NW_011363148.1:7390-24942 GCF_000735185.1 Notothenia coriiceps | reverse complement strand
TTTCATGCCCTCTAACGCCGGTTTCCTTCCCGGGATCATATTGGCTCCCGCCAGTTTTCTCCGATTTCTGACAAAAATCAGATTTACTCAGGGGACTGTTTCCCTCAGACTTTAATTTACAGCTACACCATTTGTTTGCGTCCGATGGCTTAGCGTGCTCTCTTTTAGTATCGCCGCAAACTGAAAGTCTGACAGGGAGAGCAGAAGTCACAGAAACGAGACTCGCAAATTGAGACTCACCCATCTTGCTCACTCTTATCCTGGTAGAACATGTATCCAGGTGGTGCTACAGGCAGCAGGCAGGCCACTTATGTTGTGGAGCGCTGGAGGCGGTGGTCTGAAGGCCCAACTCGGCCTCCGCGGCGTCCGCTTGATGAGCTGGTGCTTAAATTATTAAAAAGGAAGGGAATTCGAAGCACCAGGAATTACAAGGAGATAAAACGAAATAATCTGTTTAATGCGGCTAAAAAACAACGGATACAATTTTGAAAGAGTACCCCTGCTCTGGTCTATTGCGGTAGATCTTACATATTCTTGGCCACAGTGCCCAGCATGAGACACAAAGAGGGGACCGGACAACGGGACAAAACAGGGATACATTAATTTCAAACCGGCGAGGGTTTGTTGTCGGCATGACTCCTTCCCATGGAGGCGGTTCATCTATTGGGACGATACAGAAAAACGATGGACTGTCGCAGCGAATCGCCGCGAGCCAGCCCGAGGCGCACCCGGAAACAAGAGTCTCTTAATGTTTGAGGCAAGCAGACACATTTGGCGTGTCTGCGACGAACTGCCCTCCGAATAACAAGTTGAGTCTTGTCATCTTGCAGCCTGCCACACACACACACATTTTTGCATAGACTTCCTTCTCTTCCGGCCCCCTTCCTCCCATCAGTTTAATACACACACAGTTTCAAATACTTTTTGGCATTTTTAAGATCATGTTTAAATTATTAGTTTGCTTTATAGTTGGCTAGTACAAGTAATACATGTAAGTTCTTTACTTACAACTAGTCATAAGCACCGTTAATGTATCTACAGGGGATGGGGGAAGGAGATGTATACGGTGCTTGACAGCGCTGCCTTGGTATTTGTGCTGCACCTGCACCATGATTTACACAATGGTGAAATACAATGTAAATACTACTGAAAATACCAGCCCTCACTAAAACACACTGCTCAACACATATCTGCCTCAGACGCAACTGACGTACACGTTCTCGGCTCCTGCCGCGGTTCAGAGAGTGCGAGATGTGCTCCCCTTTGTGAGTGTGAAATATGACGCCCGTTTGACGTATGACCTTAAAAAAAGGCCGTTTCTTAAGAAGCAGAGCTCAAAATGCGCCTCCTTTCCCTCTGATTCCTGCCCTTATGTCTCGAGTCGTAAAACATATCAAATCCTGCATTCACTTTTTTAATTGTAATTTTCAAGCAAGTTTAAGCATAAATGTAGAAAAAAAAACATGAAAGTTGGCCTTTAAGTTAAATTCCTCTTATGAACTAACTCACAAGCACATTCCTTTAATTCTAAAGTCAAACCTCAAAGACTGATTCTGAGAATAAGGAGCCTTCACATTGTGATTTATTAAAAACTGAAAAATGTAAAAGTCTACTATTTGGTTAAAGTTGACATTTGTGGACACATATGGTTATCATGGAAAACGACATGTCGTGACCCACCGAAGAACACACAATAGGGTTGTTCTTAAAAAGTGGAGTGTATTCTATATGCAAATCATTCTGATGGTATTGAAAAGTTAAAATGTCATCCATCCTGTGAACATAATGGAGTGTTTGTGTCTGATTTCTGCCTACCGGTGTTTATGCTTTCAAAAGCCTCCTGGAAAAGGAGTCTCTTTTAGATGATCGCTGAGTCGCAGCATACCTGAGGCAATAAGGGAAGAGTTCTGACTGAAGTAACGGAAACATCATCCCCTGCTAGCACCTCCTCAGCATATGAGCTTCTCGATGGGCCACAAAAGTTGGAGATAAAACATATTGCATCGCCACAGAGAACAGCTAACTGAGAGCTAAGAGCCTTTGATAAACACAATAGATAGTTCCTCTGTTACAGTTTCATGGTGGTGGCCTTTTATCATCCCATAGGGACTAAAAACTATTTTTAAACCCTTAATAAAGGCCTTTGAATTATTGAGATTAATGGTGTCTCTAACGGTGTCTCGGTAAGCGTAATTTCCCTTTGACAGAAAAAAAGGCTTGATAAAATCATAAAGTTGAATGACATAAGGAAACTGCCATATTAATTTAAATACAAAGGCCACACTCACAACTTTCTCAGCAGCGCACAAGCCCTTTCTCTGCATGTAGTCCTGTCACATTGTGTGAGACTGCTGCTTTAACCTTGAACTACCCGGGAATCCCCCCCCACTGTCCTCCGTCTCTTTTTCTTCTTCTGCAAAAACAATCCTCTCAGCACACCGAGTAGTGACCCGCTCTCCAAACGCTCTCCAGGGACATTCAACATGGCGGCCTGCAGGTGATTCTAACCATTTGACACAAGGAGTATTTAGAGCGATGAGTCTGCTGCCTGCATGTGCACTGCAGCCCCCTCCTCTTCCTCGTCTTGTTATCTCCGGTAAGTGTTATACACCTGGGAGCCCTGCTCCCTCCTCCTGCTTCACATCTTACAACTGCTTTTGGAACAAGTCTTTTTCAGGGGAAATGGCCTATTTTGTTCTGTTTTGAGGTGACATGTGTGCAACTCTATGGGGAGTATCAGCTTCAGCGCAGTTTATTATGCCAAAAATAACAACTTTCAAATATTGGAAGGTTTTCATATTACTGACAAGAAATAAAGACACACTCTTTCTTTTTCTCTCTTTCTACACTCCGACCGTGTCTGTTCACTCTCATTTTTCTCTATTTTCCTGCAAGCTGTGAGTCACTGTGAGTGCACACAGACATACACACACACACACACACACACACACACACACACACACACACACACACACACACACACACACACACACACACACACACACACACAAACACAGTGCTCAGCTGGGACTCTGCCTTTATCCAACAAATCAAACACTGTCTGGTCACAATCTGTTAAAGTCATCCCAACACGCTGACATATTTGGAAATAATCGGAAAATCTTACTAAAAAGATAATGCATTTTTGATTTTTTAGCAGCGGTGATTTTGTTCTTCCTCTCTGTATTTTTTATAGTCATGGATGAGAGAACAACAGTTTCCCTGCTGAACACTGTACTTGTTTGAGAGCAGCTCAATTGTCAATCACTGCATGTGTAAACTGATTTAATGAGATTCACATCCTGTGCATTTTTTTTATTCTGTGACCCATCTGGGTAAATGGCATGCATATGCAGCTCCACTGACGAACAAAAACAAACACATAAGTGCAGCACATGCAGCTACACGTGTATGTGAATATATCGATAACCGTGTGCTGTTCCCATGGTTCCCCTTTTTAAAAAGAAAATAAGATTCTGAGAGCTGTTTACTCTTGACATGCCCAACATTGGCCTCCTTGTATTCGATACCCTGAAGAAGGTTTACCGTGAATGAAAAGAAATGGACAGAACAAAACAAGTGCAGCTAAATGCGATTTAATCTACAGATTGCACTTTGGGTGCTTATTTCTTACACACCACTTAAGATCTCTACATATTGTACATCATATAGATGTGTACGTTTTACTTTACGACAGATGTGCAGGCAGACAAAAAACTGTGAAAATCAGATGAATGTATATATGGCTGTTAATATGAGTCTTTTCCAAAAAGATTGCCAAAGAAAACATTATGCAATGCCCCCCTCCCCACCCCTATTCTCTATTATATGAAAACACAAGGACCACTTGTTCTTCTGAGGATATCATTGAGCTCACTCTTGCGCAAAGCTATATTCATCAGAAGCATATTGATTGGGGTATTTGCATAACTACAGAAATGAGTTAATGTGAGGATATCTAAGACATACCTCTGTGTAAGGCTTTTTTTTATCAGTTACCTTTTAAGGTGAAGCATATCGTGCTGTTCAGATGAGCAACGCCTTCGAGATCCAACTCGATCACATTGTTTGATTATTTCACTGTCCTGCCAGTCATATGCAATAATAATTAAACAAGAAGCAATTAATTCAGTACAGCTCATTGTCTTGATCTGTATTGTTCAAGCTCTCTAAATAAATAATGCTTTCATAATTTCCTGGCATGCATTTCTGCTGGCACTCTGCAGTGCACATTTGTGGACTGAGCCAAACCCGTTCAGAGATCAACGGAAGCCGCTTAGCGCAAACCAGGTGTTTTGTGAGTACAGGAGGACTTGTTGGATATGGTATGTGGTATTTCTTGGTGTCATCAGTATTGATATATGTATGTTTTATTTAAGGTGCAACCTGTTTGTGTCAGCAGAAAAATAGCAGGGGACCATACTGAATCAACACTGCACCATTTGCATCATCTAATGTTGTGGAAACTGAGGTCATACAGTAGCTTGTTATTTTTTTCTATATGAATTTTATGCAAGCCTATGGGTCGTTTACAACTGAAACTTGAATACACATTTCTTGATATTGATGTAAAAAAAAAAGAATGAGAAAAGAATGTTTATGTTTATAGTGAAGGAAAAATATATGTGGGGAAGAATGCAGACTCGTCTTTCTCGACAGGAATCAGTGCTGTGAGCTCAGAGTCGACGTACACAGACAATTAGGCACCTGCTGGCTCTAAGGGAACATATGCAGGGGTCAGTGAGAACACATTCACATTTCCATAATGACAAACTCAGAGACACGCTGCTGTGTCGTCTTTCACTCACAAGCCTGGAGGAAGCTGCTTTGTTGCTAAGCAAATAAAAATATTCTGTGAAGAACAGAATTGTAATATTGTACATTGAATGGCAAAGCTAGTTCTATGTTCTGCTTTCATGAGATCAGAGTGCGGGTGTCTCAGGTTGGCTAAAGAAGTCTTTGATTGAAACCCATAAATCAGGGGACACTGGCCCCTCGAAGAGTTGCAATTCCATTAACAGATTTAAAGTGTCAAGAATTAGCATTCAAACTTCAGCATTTCTCTTTCCTGTGTTTACAAAGGTTTCGGGACTTAACTTCCATTAGTGACCTGGAGTTAATGAGAGCTTTTTCCGGGAGATGTTTATCAGTGAGGGATTCAATGTTTTCAATTTGTCTTTATCCTCATCTTTATAATGCTACAGTTTATCTGACAGTCATAGTCACAGCTAGGTTACTTTACACATTAAGATTTTAAACACAAAAAGCTAATAAGAACGACAACCACCTTACTGCAACAACAACAACATGTAAGTTACACATTAATGCCTCAGTGTAAATGTTACTATTACTAACACTCATGCGTGACTGAAGTTCCACTTTAAACAATTTTTCTCTTCTAGGGATGCTGGTAAAAAAAATGTCTCGGTCATAAATCATTCAACATTGAAGAACCAAAGAAAGGGAAATATTATAAGCTTACAGGGGAAGTAGAATTCTACTTTTAAAACTCTACGGTAATTTGTCTGATAATAATAACACGCTAAAAGTATCATTTTAAAGGCAGGAATATTTTGCATGGTGTGATGGAAATCTGTCAATGAAGGGAACAAACAAATTAGACTTGTCTATGTAAGTTCATTAGGCTTCTGCGCAGAAGGATCCAACTCAGCAAGCAAAAGCAAGTCAGGGTTTTATATGTATTAGTACAAAGGATCAACAGTTTCAAAGATGAAATCATATAACAGGGAACAATTAACAAATACAGTCGTAAGAAAGGACAAGTTGTTAAAGAGCAGAGAGCCAACAGTACTTGCTTTAAGGGGCTTTCCATAAAACAAAGGCACACTCTTGTCATAGTACACAGGAAAATAAGTTAATGACATCCCGGGTTATACTTCTGCCTACATCGTACGCATGTGATATACTTCTGATGATTAGTCATGCACAATTATGTATCGTCTGGGCCACAAGTTGAAACCATAGGTTGAAACAGATGACAAGTTCATCCACAATGTCATACACAAGACTATAAGTAACAAGGAGTAACAGTCAACACATGATTATTTTCATTTTTCCACCACACATGGGATTGTAACTTTACATTTAGTAAATTATCAGAATATCTTCCTTTTTAAAAATAAATTATGACTGTTTTGGCCAGTCTATGGACAGATTTTAGCCAATTGTTTCAGTATGACTTATTAGTGTTCCAAATTCTCTCTGTGTCGACGTATTTCCTCTGTGATGCAGGTACAAACTCAGAAAACTAAAATGCTACACAGATAAGCAATAGTTTCTCATGACCTCTGACATTTCTGTAGGTGTTATTAAGCAGGACTCTGGTCACACATACTGCTGCTGTTTTGTCTTCTTAAACTTTGTAGCAAGCCCAGAGAGAATGTTGCCATATATAAGTGAGAAGTGACTATATGAGATGAAGGCAAATTGAATACATGTTTGCATGTTATTTGTAATTAGAATATTGTTTCTATCATCTTCTAACACACACACACACACACACACACACACACACACACACACACACACACACACACACACACACACACACACACTACTACTACTACTACGTACGTACGTACGTACGTACGTACGTACGTACGTACGTACGTACGTACACTTCTAACACACACACACACACACACACACACACACACACACACACACACACACACACACACACACACACACACACACACACACACACACACACACACACACACACACAATCTATTGTTGAATAAAACATTCCTTAAAATAACCATTTTGTACAATAGAGGGAACTACAATATTTCCTTATTTTGGAAGTTTCTCAATCATATTGAATTCCAAAGCACTGTGTTTGCATTCCCCTCAGGTAGAGTTTTAGTATAAATGAAGCCTCACATCATCATATTTTGTTATCTTTTAACTTCTTTATATTATACTAAGACTGTAATACATGGTAACCACACAATGCTACTTATTTTATACTTCAGGATACATGAAGAGCCATCCAAACAAGAATTCAGTATCACAAAACTCATTCATTATAAGGCTGTACATAACCTTGCCCCTACATAAATCACTGCCTTTCATTTTACAAACCTACAAAGAGACTCAGATCCTCCAACACCTTTCTTTTGAAGTGCCCGACGTATATCACAAGAAATCTGGGGAGGCCGCTTGGATCTTAGAACAGCAAACTCCATTGGAATTTTCAATAGTAAATGAAACCTATCATTTTAATTTGGCTTTTAATTTGGGGTAATTTTAGTGGTATCACTGTCCATGTTTGATTGTGTTATGGTTCTGTGGTATAACTCTTTCTGTATGTTTATAACTTTTTTTAATTATGTTGTATCTTATGTTACTCTGTAAAGCACTTTGGGCTGCATCTTGCATGAAAGATGCTATATAAATAAAGTGTATTGTTATTATTTAAAAAAAACAATCAAGACACTGATTCCCCTCTATTTCCCAGGTATTGCAGCTGCCCCTGTGAATCCTTCAAGGACCCTCACAGGTCCCTGTCAATATTCGGTGAAGCACTGCACTATATAACCTTCACATTTTTTCTTTATGGAAAAATGTGTTTATTTAAGTTAAAGACACAGTGCTTTGTCTCTGCAGCTTGTGTTCCTGTAAACTCCTGGTAGGTGGAACAGCCTGCCACGGGGAACAGTTACTGCAGTAGAGGGGGTGGAGGAGTGTTTTTCATTGACTTAAATCACAGAAGAAAGGTCTGGCAAGAAAAGGGGCTTTAACAAGAGGAGTTCATCAGATAAGAGTGGCACTTTTATTTCCTGAAGGAATTTGTGTTGGAGGTGTCTGGTCATAGAGATCATAAAAAGAAAAGCGGGGGAAGGGGAAGATATTCTCAGAAAGCTTCTAGTCTTTGCAATGTTGATATTTTTATATAAACTAAGAAACCTTCGAGAGATAAAAAAGGAGCAATAGGTCTGCAATTGCTTTATCTAACGTTAGGAGTGGTGAAATAAAATGTTGAAGGCTTTATTTTACATTAAATTAAGTCAGTTGTGCACAGTGTATCTGAGAAGTAACATGTGACAGCATGCAGAGCATCATTTGTCAGCCTTTCAAAAAACAACTCTTAATCATAGTAACAGTTCATACGTGTTGTATTTATATATTAATATTATTAATTATGACTAATGCAATCAAAAGTAAACCAAACATTCATCTGCAACAAAGTATTGCACTACATCACTGCACATGTCTTTGCTTGATTTTCATTTATGGTATGTCCAAGAAATGTACTTGCTTTGTTTATATTATTTTTGCATCTTATATATATTAATTAACAGACATCTTGCAGTGAATTAGTAAACTGTAATATTCTTCATTGCACTCTGTGTGACTAAACAAAAAAAGAAATGTATTAGGTTCCAAGCATATTTTCTCACACCTTAATATCCAATGAGTATGCTAAAGAGAGCAGTCACGAAGACTTAAAAATCTTCCCAGCTCAGAAGAACTTAATTGCCTTTAAATGTTACATTTCAGGCCTGTTGAATGAACAAATCATATGTGATACTATTCAGTATGGCAACGTTGATAATGGAGGACAAAGCATGTCTCTGTATTTCTGATATTTTGTATCTGCAGACTGTGAACCCATTGTTGCAGTATTGCAACACTGACTCAATGACTGGAGGCTCAAGGTTGCAATTCCTGTGTGAGACTCAGTCACTACACTTGCCAGCTTTGATGGACTATACAGCCATCTGTAAAACAATAACAGAGCAGATCTGTGTGAGTGTGCTGGTTGAGGCCACATGGGTCAGTTTCTGGTTACTTCAATGACAGCAGAGATGGCAAAAGTTACAGATACTCGTGTTTAAAACACATGGTTAAAGTAGAAGTACTGACTAAACTTCTTTACTCAAGTAAAAGTAAAGTAGTATGGGATTCGAAATGTACTTAAGTAAAAAGTACCCATAACTACCAACTGTTTTAAAGAGTAACTGATCTCCCTTTATATTAATAGAACAATAATGTAATTGTTATATGAATGTTTCTATGCTGAACAACGGCAACATGACAAAGTTCTCATTGGTCCCTCTTCTTTGGAGAAGACCAGGAAGTGATGGATACACGGATCGTGTTAAAATCAATAGGCACACAACACTAAATAATAATGATCAGACACACAGATTCAAACTAAAGTAACAAACCTCTTTTGAAAATGTAAAAAGTAGAAAGTACAGGTATTTGTGTTAAAAGTAAAAAGCATGAAGTCGTCAGAAAAATAAGTACTGGAGTAAAGTACTGATACCAGAAAATATTTAAGTACAGTAAAGTATTTGTACTCCACTACTTCCCATGAAGTATGACTGCTCACACAAAAACATTTGTATTTTAAAAACTGCAAAAGTGTACTTTAACTCCACTAAATGTATTGTTTACCTTGAGTTAATTTGAAGATTTGGATAAATGATTGGAAATGCTAAAAACCCCACTTAAATGGAGTAACATTTACATGGCCAAGTCATTAAAACTATCTGCACCTTCACCAGGTTTGATAAACACATTAATGGTTCAATGAACGTAATCAAAACATATAATATATATTATTTGGAAAAGGGCCATTCTGCATAATGATTACTTTTACTTGTGGCCCTTTAAGTATATTTACAAGGACATCCAAATGAACATAACACAACTCCTATTCTTCCAGATAATACTGTTGGAGCTATATCTCTTTATATTATGTTTTAATACTTACAAATATATTTTCTTGCTGTTTCTCGTGTTTATTGTAAATGTATTCTTAGTTATTGTCATAAGTTAAAGTAGTTTATATGCTTTTATTTTGAAGGCATGTTTGGGCACTGGGTGATTAGAGCACCTGGTGTAATTGTATTGGACAAATGCCCCATACGTAATGGAGAATATAGCTAGAGCGATTCAAAAAGTGGAGAGGTGGTCATATAACTGGGGATTCAAAATGTCAGAAAGCAAGTCATGCTACATACAGTATATTTACAAATAAACGCAAGATTGATGGCCAACAGCTAACACTATATGATCGTCCAATGACAAAGGTGAATGAGTTCAAATACCTAGAACTGTGGTTTGATAGCAAATACACATGGAAAATGCATATTAATCAAATGGAAACAAAATGCAAAAAAGTATTAAATGTATTGCGAGCTGTAGCTGGATGCAACTGGGGCGCAGACAAACAAGCATTAATAGACATTTACAGATCAATTATGAGGTCCACAATAGACTATGGTTGTATAGACAGTGTATGGAGCAGCAAAAATTGATAGAATACAATATAAAGCATTGCGGCTGTGTGTTGGAGCGATAAAGTCATCCCCTATGCAGTTCTGATAGAAGCAGGAGAAACACCTCTGGAGATCAGAAGAGAGAAACTTGCTCTGTCATACTGGGTCAGACTACAAGGAAGTGGAGAGGAAAATATTACAAACAGAATACTACAGGATTGCTGGGAATATGCAAAGTTCCAGGGGCGTGGGTTTGGCTGGACGAGTAAGGAGAGAACGAGGGCATGTGGAGTGGAGACCATCAGGTTTGCCAAAGCAAGCCCATTTAGCAGTGTTCCCCCATGGCTTTTCCCAGAAGCTAATATAGATGTGAGTATCGTAGAAAGGAAAAAAGAGTGGCAAATAAATGAAGTGGGAATTAAAACAATGCATCTGAATGAAAAGTATTACAATTACCTACACATTTACACAGATGGTTTTAAGAACAAGGAAGAGTGTGTTGGAGTTGGTACATACATCCCAGACTTTAAAATATCGATCTCAAAAAGAGCGTCTGATCAATTATCAGTGTATACAGCAGAGATGCTGGCAGTAATAATAGGATTACAGTGGGTTGAAGAGGTCAGACCAGACAGGGTGGTGATATGCACAGATTTATTATCCATATTAAAAAGCATACAGTCAACAACAACAACTGTCAGAGAAGACATTCTCATAGAACTTAATCATAGCCTGTTAAGACTGCACATGGTGGTATAGATCTTCAGTTCTGCTGGGTGCCTGCACATGAGGGGGTAAAAGGGAACGAGTGTGCTGATAAATCAGCAAAAAGTGCCCTACAAAAGGAGATAACATTACCAGTTCAACTTGGAAAAGAAGAAGGAAAAGCAGTAATTAAGAAGAAAGGGATGGAGATCTGGCAGAAAAGGTGGGAGAAAGACCAGAAAGGCAAAGAGTATCATAAAGTTCAAAAGACAATTACAATTAATATGTATAAAGAAAGAAACAGAAGGGAGAAAATCATGATAGCTAGACTCAGACTGGATCACACAGCATTGAATGGTACGCTGCATATCATGGGGAAAAGTGACAGTGACAAGTGTAGGAACTGTGGAGTTAAAAAACATGTAGAAACATATCTTGTTACAATGTGACATCTATACAGCTGAAAGAGAAAAACTAAAGGCTAAAGTTAAAGAGGCAGAGAGGGAATGGAGTGTGGTTGGTATTTTGGGAACAAAAGGAGAGGGAGTAAGAGCTACCAGAAAGGCACTGTTTACCTTTCTGAGTGAAACTGGGGTAGGAAAAAGAATTGAACATTAGGTTAGAACAGATCATAGATTTTTATTTTGTTTTATTTCATTTATTTTATGTTTTTCGTTGATTTATTTATTTTTTGTTTAGATCATAGATATACATCCATGAGTTAAGAGATGGAATGATGATTCACACTCATGTACAGTAGGTGGCGGTATGCACCTTTGAAGTTGTTTGCAATTTTTACCAGCGTTTTCTTTGAGGAACAAACCATTGGAAACCTGTATCATTACCCAGCGTAAGACTCGCTAACTGGTGCCTCAGCAGCGGCAGTGCTAAGTTAATTATCAGTTTTATTTCTATATGATTTTGGCCGCTACAGATACATAGGGTCTTGTTTGAAACCTTTCCCAGCATTGGAATAGGCCATGTTCTTATTGGCAATAGGAATGCATTTCTAAGAATTCCATTAAACAAATCATGTCACGCTGACCTAATACTTTTGTTCTTCAACTTTAGTAACATTGTAATGCAAGATTTGTACTTAACATACATTTTAATACAGGATTTGTACTTAACATACTATTCCTACTCTATGGTATTTCTACTTTTTCTTCAGTACAAGATAAGAGTACTTCTTCCACCTCTGCTCATACATTTCAATGTATTTATTTACAGAAAACACATAGCCTTTTGCGCGGAACCTAAGTTGTGTGTCCTGTTTCCAGGTGGTCGTCTGAGGTCGGTGGAACTCTTGTCCCACACTATTTTGAATCCGTGTGGAAACAATCAGCTGGCCTCAGTTGTCTCGTAACGCAGTGTAAACTGTTTATTTATATGTCAATATAATAATGTTTTAGAGGTGTCGCTCTTCACTGACACTGTTACACATACTGTTTGCTGAAGCGAGAAGCATTATCATCAGCTCTGGGCTAGCATCGCAGCTAATGTTTCTCCAGTAAGTTAATGACCATGTTAGGCTTTTTAACGCCACAAACTCGTAATGTTAAAGTATTTATCCAGGTGTTTATACCGACAACTCGACATATATGTTCCTCAGCCAACTGTCAGTCTGAGGAGTATGTCCGCAAGTTTATTTTAGAAAACACGGAGATAGCTGGACAGCAGAGTCTGACCCCACAAGTCAAACTGAGGCTGTTCACTCCTAACTGTAGATTCTGGCGAGAAAGACCCGAGCTCTGGCCTTTCGAAGACCCCTACTGGGCCATATACTGGCCAGGAGGACAGGCACTCTCAAGGTAATATTCTAGCCCATCAATGGCACAGTTTTATGTGCGTGAGTTACAGAGGTGGGAAGTTTATAAGTACAGTGCTTAAGTACACTTTTGAGACACTTGTGCTTTACTTGATTATTTCAATGTTATGTTTCTTTGTACTCCACTAAAATTCAGAGATAAATTGTGTACTTTTACTCCACTACATTTATTTAGTACTTTTTAGTTACTTTAAATATTCGGATTAATGATGTGAAATATAATCAACACTTAAATCAGACTTTAGTTACGCCTGGAGTAAATTCACAAGCTACCCTGCAGTATACAAAGTCATTAAAACTAGCTGCACCTTTGTTGTGGAGCAACCTCTGAAGTTGGGCCGGATGTCTTCGAGATCTTCACAACACTATGTTAACACTTATTTAACTTTCAAAGAATCAACAGTCAAAAGAGTTCCAATAGAATAGAGTTTACTGAAGATTCAACAAAGTACAGCAAACACGAGTCGGTCCATGGAGTGACTGCCTTTACAATGTTCAGGCTTCTTCTTATATTCATTTCTTACCAGTTGCTTTGCCTTCTCACGCGTAGGAGGGTCTCAGGTACCAGACACCAGGAGGGTCTCAGGCCCTCCTTCTTGACCTTGACTTTCTCTATCACGTAGACACCATTGTTTCTTCCACCATCCACCATTCCCCTACTCAATCATACTTTGTTTGATATTCTGGCCTAGGTCATTTTTAATGGTGTTTTGACCATGCTATCTTTATCTGCCAACTCCCTTCCTAACTAAACAGGTGCAAGGATTCCCAAAATGAGAACTTTCCACAGATGAACAGTTCAGTCAGACAACTCACGTGTTTATTTAACATGTTTATTAGAAGCAGCATATTGTTGAGTTTGGCGTCTCGGCTGGGGTCTCATCACTCCACAGATATACATAGCACGATGAGTGATGATTAAATAACTAACCCCCGAGCCTACCGGTGGAAGCTGGAGTGGAAGCTGGGGTGGTGGTGGGGCAGGCAAGCAGCAGCGACGTGTAGCTGCAGCAATAGCAGCAGCAAGCAATGCATGGAGAGAGAGATCTGGCAGGTTAAATAGAGCGGCATATTAAGGAGACTCTGTTTGGTTGGTTGTAGAGTGGCAAGGGGCGTTATGTATGAATGCAGCATAAGTGCTCGAGTTGACTGCCTGAACTAGCTCATAGGCTTCGCCCCATTTACCGTATGCGTTTCTGAGCACGTATGCTTTCAATGATTAGGGTTGTTGTATAATATGTCCCATACACACACAAAAATATATCCCACAGCTTTTCACAGCTCTGATAACACTTGCATCAATAATTATAATCAAAACATATCATATATATATTGTTATGAAATGGACCAATCTGCATAATGAGTACATTTGTTACTTTAAGTATGCAGGACTTACTTGTAACAGAGAATCCCTATACTCTGAGTACTTCTACTTTTACTTAAGTACAAGATCTGAGTACTGCTCCCACCTCTGCTGTTAAGTGTAATGCAGCGCCTCCTCTGTGCAGGTTTCTCCTGGATAACCCTGCGGTGTGTCGGGGGAAGACAGTTCTGGATCTGGGCAGCGGCTGTGGAGCCTCAGCCATCGCTGCAAAACTGAGTGGTGCCACTCATGTTGTTGCAAATGACATTGACACTGGTATGTATGCTTAGCTGTCTCCGGAGGTTACATTCTTACAATACTTGTAATACTTGTTATCTTCTAATATACAAAATGTAAAAGCACACAAGATTAAACAAGTGAATAATAAAATCAAAACTTAAAGGTGGGGTAGGTAAGTTTGAGAAACCGGCTCGAAATACACTTTTTGTTATATTCCATGGAATGCTCTTAACATCCCGATAGCAATGAATATCTTAAGTGCTTTGACAAAAAATCCATTAATTAATCTGTGGAAGCCGTAGTGCTGTAAAAAGCATGACCAATCATTTTAGCCGGCCCGGCTAAAATAACTGGATGGCCTACCTGCCTGTCAGCCTTCCATCTGTGCACAAACTTATCTCGTGCCCTCATTGGTCATGTGCGCGCTTGTGTGTGTTGTTGGAGGAGGGGCTCTGTAAGGAAGTGGCAGATTTTTTCCAGTTGTGTATTTTCAAATTCTAGCGCACTCGAGCTGGTTTCTCCAAAATTACCTACCCCACCTTTAATCAATGTATTAAATGAGACACATACAATTACATACAATAATTGCATCATGATGACTTAAACTGAATTATCCCTTTTCCAAAAAAAAGTCTTGAATTATAAAGTAATAACGCTCATGGAAATATAGTTCCAATCTATGCTGTCTCAGTGAGTCATGTGTCAAGCCATTGTAGGTCAAAGGTCCTAAAAGGTTCATTTCTACACATGGGAATTGTTCCATTGTCTGGCAGTCAAGCCTCTCAAGGTCTGAGATCCAGAAGACTCCTCTTTTCCTGTTCAAAGTTAGCAAACACAATTAATTTCCAGGTTGCACAAGGTGAAGAGTTCAACAGTTCACAGTAGTCAAAGTTGAGTTTCCTGGTAAGCAATTTCCAAGTAGTTCTTTATTTGATTAAATCAAATTATAGCCACTTAAATACATTTTTTGATGACTGATAAAAAATTCTGAGGGCAAGTATTTAATATCTTTAATTGAAGATGGTTCATCTTTAGGTCATAGACAACACATTGTTAAGTGTGATTTGGGCCACAGGGATCCTTATCTCAACATCTGGTGTTTACCCAGAGACAACATCACTTCCCAGACCTTGAAAAGCAAAAGACAACGGAGCAGTGACAACTATTTTCTTGCAGCTGTGGACAAACTGGTCTGGGAAACCATATTGTTGTGCTTTCAGTTTTATGATGGTCTGAGTTGGCCAGGTGCGAGCCATAACAAGATACTGCAAACCATGAGCAACTGCCCACTGCAGTGTTTCCTAACTATAGATAATGAATGTTTGGGTTCACTAAAAGGCAGGGATTAGATAAAAAAAATCATAACTTTATTTAGTTTAAATGTTCCTTACATTAAGGTAACTGCTCTATTAAAGTAAGCCTACATTTCTTTCAAATGATAACTTGAAAACCTAAAAAGCGATTTAAGGTTTAATGTGGAATGTCTTAAAAACGAACAAGACTGCAGTCATCATATTAAAGTAGGATTAAGAGTATTTTAAAGTAAAACAGCATGATTGAATAAATACAATACATTTCAAATGAATTCTTACTGGAAATCATGTTGATATAATCTTAAGGAAATAATCACAGCTGACTGTTTTGATGAGTTTGTTTTATCTCAAGATTTGCTTTTATTTTAAAACGTCATTCATTTCAATCATGAACGTGTTTTTTTTTTTTTTGTATGCCAGATGTATGTGGCTGGACCGCTGCATCAAAACCCACGGTACCAAAGTCCTGATCGGGGATCCTGGAAGAGCCCAGTTCGAGGAACACGGCATCCGACGCCTCCTGCATCAGCTGGCTGAGTTTGAGCTGCCCAAGTCTGTCAGAGAGGAGAACTACGGTCTGACCTGCAGCAGCGTTTGGTGCTACCGTCCTGAACTCTAAGGACCGGAGAGGATCCTCTGTGATTTGTGATGTCACATGTTCACACCTCCCAGTACCGTGTGAGGTGTTATGTGATTACTCTGTAGTAGTTTTATACAATCAGGGTCACTTTGTTGTCACTTGGAAATCTGTATGACCATCAGCATCTGAAAGATCTTGATGATTTAGCGTGTCACTGGTGACTTCCTCTACATTCTTGCTGAACACTTTGATATTCAACAGGACAGACCAGCAGAAACTAAAATGAAAGGAAAGCCAATCTGATTTACGACAAGGGTTTACAATTCTAATACTGATAAGGAACCAGACCCCAAGACGCAGTCCTGTCTCAAGAAAGAATAGGTACTGTTAGAAGTTTCACACCTTCAAACCCCCATTTCCCCTGCTTTCTTTTCCTTTTGTCCTCATTTCCACATGTCCCTTCAAGTGATCCGTCCTGACCTGCTTTGATGATGTGTATTTTACTGATTTACTTTACAAGGAGATATACAAATGCATGTGTAGACATATATATACGCACCTATGTATAAGTGTTTGTCATTGTTAAAAAGGTTGACATCTATTCGGTTATGTTATGATTTAATTCCTTTTTAATTCAACTGATCAGGTTTTATTGAGTGATTCTTATGAAAACTGTGGTACCGTTGTTTAGCTTACATAGTCTCACTTTTAAATATTTAATAATTAAGAATGTGAGAAAGCAACATCAACCTTTAGAAGTCTCTACAGATGGGTGGGTTATCTCTCACATCAGTGACTCTTGACTTCCTGTAGAGAACCTTATAGAACTGCCAGAAAGCCACAGTCGAAGCTCTTAGGTTTATCTTAGTTCCTGCTCTCATTAGGCGCGTTCACACCGGAGTACTTTTTCCCGTTTAGTTCCGATTTTGCATTCACACCAAAAAGAGAACTTAGTTCATGAGAACTTTTACCCCCTTTTTAGTGCCTGCTAGAGAGGTGGTACTATCCTGGGGAGAAAAAATTTCTGATTGGCAGGGCGAATTGCAAACCACGCCCTTTAAACCTCTGAAAAGTGTTGAGAAGCTGCCATTGTATTTGCTGGCATTAGCATTATTAGCATTAGCCCCGCGCACCAACAGAGAGAGAATAACTTATGGCAACACAAAATAAAACATGGGAGCGGTGGAGCGATGAGGAGGTGTCCACGTTCTGGCGATTTACTCGGAAGGCTTCAGTAGAAGCTGCTGGGAGTCCCAGCAGCTTCTAC
>NW_011363148.1:0-7362 GCF_000735185.1 Notothenia coriiceps | reverse complement strand
AGCCAGTCCCCAACCCGGGGACTTCCGGACGGGGACTTCGGGTGGCACTATACGCCGTGAAGTTGTTTGCGGCCTGCCAGTAACGCAGCGTCCACACGGCGGCGTGCGTTTAAGCTTGCCGGTGAGCTTGTCTGAAACTCGACCAACAACCAATCATATGAATCTCCCGCCCCGGACACACAAGCACGCGGTTTGATTGGCTAGAGCTTGTACTGGCATATGATTTGATTGGCTGACGCTTCCGCCGAACATTGAACATTGCTCAACTTTTGAAGCGAGCAAAGCGTAGCAACGCTCCCACAATGCAGTTCGTCAAAGCGTGACGTCACCCCATTCACTTTAATACAGCTACACCATTGTTTGGTTTCCATGGTAGCGCGTCTCTTTAGTAGTGCGCGCAACTGAAAGTCTGAGAGGGTGAGGCAGATAGTCACAGAAAACTGAACAAGAATCGACAACTCGACCCTCTGCTCACTCCTTTCCTGTAAAATACCGGTCCAGCCCACACATATGCTCCATCAAGGATGGTGCTACAGGCCGCAAGGCATTGGACTTACAACTACAAAGCAGAAGAAGAAGTGACGTCAGCAGTTTCATTTTCATAATCTTCCCTCAGGGAACTTATTCCGGTGTGAACGCGATCTGCTCTTAGTTCCATGGGGGTGCTAAGTGCTGGGAACTAAGTATGGCAAAGTACTTGGTGTGAAAGCGGCTATTATCCTGCTTTAGCCTCTTGGTCTTTTAACCATCTTCGGTCCAGCCCTCATAATCAGCTGGTCATCTTCCTGATTGAAACTAAACTGAGTTTTATAAAATGAACTTACTTTTTCATGACTTCCTATAAAAAAAATATAAAATAATTGATACAAAAATCTCAAGGGAAAACTGGCTTCTTCTAGTGCAGCAAATAATTCTGTCTTACTTATGGTTGAAGAAGCAGGGGAATGTATCAAGGCTTAAAGAAGTGCCGGACAAGATATGTTTTATTACCCAGTTCTGTAGGTAACTACAGGACCCCTGACCACATTGCCAGACTAATGAGGCACAATGTGTGTACACATAAGGTTAATGTTTGAAGAGACACATGCCATTTCTATTGGCTGTGGACCCTAAACCAGACACTTCCCTATGTTAGCAAATGTCACTTATGTGCCTCAGATCACATGACCTCTTTGTCGTCGGGAATAATATGTTTTGATACTATTAAAACATGTGCCTATACAATCTACCTACCTCAACCGTTTGGGTACTTTTGTATATGAATTTTAACCTTTATAATCACTTGTATTTTTCGATTCTATGTTATACGAAGTATAAACAGGAGGGATATGTTGGAGAAAATGCAAGTTGTCTCCTCTTATGGGCCTACATTTATTGATACTGTGGGTGTGTATGACACAGACGAGACATATTTGTTGACTTTCTCTGCTCCTTCTTGAAAGAATAAATTAGTACCTGACTATTGATTCTCAACCCGGTGTAGAGTCATATTTTCCTAACAAATGGTGAATGTACGAATGGAGGGTTACACAATTAATATGGACAGTAAATCAGATGTTTGGCAAAAACTGAAAACTATAGTAGAAACACTCTTAACAGCGGAAAGATGCAGGGAAGTATTTTGGGAGATTAAACCCTAATCTAAGTATGAGGATTATCCATGTAAAGGACATTTGCATCCTTGATAAACTTCAAACACGTGTGTTTTTTAGAAAGACAGAAAACAACAACTTATTCCCAGCGAGTTTGTTTATTTCTGGTAAAACAGTAAAACACAAACAAATTGTAAAATAATTATGCAAACGACACTACTTCGCAGTTCTTGTTTCATATAAAAAAAATTGAAAAATATTGCTTTAAGTAGAAAAGTATGAAAATATAAAGATGTAAATTAAATAAAACCGAATGTCAAAAAGTTACGTTTTGCATAAAATATGTTTATCAGACTTAAGAGTTGAAGACTTTGCGAGCAATGTAAACAAATGACAATATTATATGTAAACTGATGAGAACAGATGTGACACATATACAGCAGTTACATAATGGACACATTAGTTGGAACACATTTATACAAAACTGGCAACTTCAATTTCCTCAATATTGCCTTTGCAGTACAAAAACACAAAATACCTAATTTCTGTAAGTCTTTGCAAGACATCTTTCTCTTGAGGAATTTTGCAGACAGAAGAAAATCTTCGACCTAAAAAGCTTGTCTACTTCCTGTCAAGTTATTTATCCACGGGTGGCTGCATCTTGTCCTTGTATTTCTTCTGAAAAGCATGGAAGACGTTGTCGGTCTTGGGGGTGGGAGGTATTAACATATTCTTCTCTTCTGGATTTTGATACCAAGCTTTATTTGTAATACCTCTTGCCCTCTTAATAGTTTTGCTTGGGCTATCGTCCTTTTCTTCAACGAGGTCAGAATTGCCTGGGGAAAAAAAGTATTTTTAAAAAACAAAATCACAACAGAATTCATTACCACTGATACACTGTAAAAGTTCAAGATTCCTGAGTTTGGCTGTCAAACATATTAATGCATGTAAATATATGCAGTTTTTTTTAATTCTGCGCACCAATGTCCACAAAGTGGCTTTTTTAAATATCGAATTGTTTTAATTAACAATTATATTTTCTTCATTGAATCTGAATTTAGCGCCTCTCTTTTGAACATGCCCATCAGAACTCTGACTAGTACATTGCAATTCTGTCCTAACACACAAGGCAATTTGTTGCTAAATACTAATAAAGACCTTTTGCCATATTTTTTAACTTCCCGGGTGTGTATGACGAGTCCTAAAATCCCTCATATGATTACATAGTTAAATAAAAATGTTCATTGATAAGATTTATTGAGTTTTCTTTTTAGTATGGTGCTTAAATTGCTCAATACAAATATTTACCTGGAAGAGGATCATCGTTTTCCTTTCTGCCATTAGAGCCGTCTTTGAAGTCGAAGGTTTTGGGTAAGACACCGAACTTCAGGACATCGTTCTTCAGGTGAGGCATGACAGCACTGCTCTCATTTTCCTCCTCACTTTTCTCTTGATCTGCAGGCTGGGAGAGTGTGGCGGTGCGTCTCTTGGTCTTCTCCCCTACACGTTGGGACCTCCTCTTCTTCAGACTCAGGCATGGCCTAGTTGTTCCACTCAAGATCCTCGTTTCAGAGGAAATTGGCAGCTCCTCTGTGTTGGCGGGGTCAACCTTTTCAGCTTTCTTCAGACTTGGTACAGACGAAGTGGCTAGAGTACACTTCTGCGTTTTGAGTTTGTGTCTGTGCTTCATTTTGGTTGGTGGGAAAGATATCCTTGATTTTTCACAAAGCCTTCGCTTGTCTGAATGTTTCCTTGCCAAGGCTTTCTCAGACTCTCTCTTCATAGGACTGAGTTTAATGGTGAGAACAATCGGAGGGTTTTGCACTACCGCAGAAACAGCTTCGACAGATGACACGTGGCTCTTTCTGCTGCCCATCAAAACACACTTGTTTTGTGCTGATGAGCCAAACAGTACCAGTTGTACAGTTTGAGCGTTAGAGGCTGATGGTTCGTTATCAGTTGCACAGATGAAAACCTTCTCATTCGAAGCGCCCTCAAGGACACGCTGAGATTCAAAAAGGGGTTTGCGTTTCTTAGATTTCTGGAAGAGTGGATAAAAAACATTGTGCTTCGTCTCTTCTCTCCTAAAAACAGCGTCATGTTTACCACTACAAGTTGTCTTTGGAGAACTGGTCGCAGCTTGAGTTTGTCCGTCCTCAGTTTTCCAATGATAACTTTCAGTCTTACTTTGTTCGGTTTCTTTTTTTTTATTTCTTGCTAGTTCCAAATCCTTTTCCAGGTCTGGCATCAGTTTGGGAACTTCATTATCACTGCCCGACAGATGATCTGTGTTTTCACTTATAAGTATAACGCTAGACTCGCTACTATTTATCCTTAGCTGGGAAACATTATTTGGATCATTGTCAGAACATGAGTGAGCTTTCTCATTATCTTCAGGTAAGTCAATGGTGATTTCAAGTTCATTGCAAATCTCAAGCAAATTAAGTGTCTCAACCCGATTGCCGACATTCTTGTCGCCCTCAGCGGGCTTCTTTCCTTCAGGGACAGTGTGGAATTTGCTGTCAGACCCGAATGCACACATTTGATCTTCCTTATGTACTGCAATCTCTTCCATATCAAGGGTTTGGTCTGGTATATCTTCATAATTTCTCACACACTCGCATTTACTCAAAGAAGCAGGGTTTGACCCCCAAATTTGTTCCATAAACCTCACAACGCAGCAAACCTGGTCTACTGGAGAGAATGACTTGCTCTCCAGTAATGTGTTACTCAATGTGGAACCTGTATCCGTAGGCAGCTCACCCTCCACAGGGCTTTTTGTGACTCTCTTTGGTTGATTGTGTGTGTCCATACTTGTTGGCAGCTTGCTTTGTAATTGCTCATAGATGACTTTGGCCTCTGCTTGAGATAAAACTTGGATTTGAAAAGAGCAATGAGAGTCACTGGAATCGTCAATTTCTGTTCCATAAGGAGAAGCAGTACTTGTTGAATCGGCATCCACAGTTGAGTCTTGCTTTTCCTCACTCAATTCAATAATGCCAGGAATACCGTTGTCTATCTGGACCTGATCTAACTGGCTTTCACTCTCAAGACGATGCTTCAAAGACCGTGGCAAGTCAAACTCTTTGTCAATCTCATCGAGCTGCTCATTGACATTCAACCATGATGATGTGTAGGGTGGGGCTGAATAAACTTCATTATATTTGAGGACATGGCAGTGTTTGAATTGCTCACTAAAGCATCCGTCTACTTGTAACAGTCTGACAGAGTCTGGCGTTGCATCTTTGACATATTCATGAGCTTCCTTTATTAAATCCTTGAACCAGTCTGGATTTCGCATAGATACCATATCTTTAAACATGTCAGTTTGCATTTTGTAGTCAGAGTCTAATTTCGCAAACCCATATGACTCTGTATGTGCTTTTTCTTCTTTTTGTATCAACTCAGTTAATGCGTTTAGTGTCCATGGTATTGTTGGGATGGAGGAGAGGTCAAGTACCTCTTTTGGATCTGTTTGCCTCTCACTTTGGTCCTTTTCACTGCTTTGGCTTACAGGCAATTTGGAGGTTACAGATTGTTCCACGTTTAGTGCCAATGGATGGTCTACTTGCATGTTTAAAGGCGATTGAGATACTGTGTCATCAGCAAACAACAGTTTTTTAGACAAGTCATGAGTCTCAGCTGAAACTAAATATGATTCAAAGGTATCAGCCTTGTTTGCTGCTGAATGCGTGATTGCAGATTTGTCAACAGACAATTGACTGACCGTGGTAGAACTGGTCTGCTTGCTGGCATCCTGGTAGCTTTCCTGCGACAATGGCTGCACAACAGCAACAGCTCTTGTGCGTCCAGGAGAAGAGTGAATGGAGCTGGCATTTGCCTTGACTGACGAGACTTTCTCAACCCATTCACGACTAATTGCTGCTGATGATTGAGTCTTCATTTTCTGTGAAGAAATGCCTTCAGGCAACTGCTTCAGATGAGGCGCATCCCTTAAAGACACAACATTTTTCGGGGGGGGACGGGCATAGGCTGCTATACTTCCATTTCCACCTTTATTTTGTTTTGCATAAAAAAACTTTTGTGCAGTGCTTTGCTGAAGTTGGACATCTTGGCTGTGCTGTGGTGACATGGGAATGTGGTTGTTTGTAGGCAAAGAAAGTCCAGAATTGATTGGCAAATACATGGAGGCATTTGAGTTATAAGAATCATTAGATGTCACAGGCTGCATATAATTATTAGACTCTGCCATTCTGTCCTGGCTGACAGACAGCTTTCCTTCAATAGAGAAACGTGTATCCTCTTCACTGTGTAGGAATACCAGAAGTTCGGCGATTTTTTTATTTTTTTGCATTTCCTGAGGTGTAACAGCAGAATGTTGAAAGCTTGTCTCATGCTGCCTGCTATATGAATTTGGGTTAATGGTAGAGGTAGCCGCTTCCCCATTGTAATGTGTCGAGTATTGTTGAGTTTTCGGACTTCGGTTGGAAACATGCACATTCTGTAAACTTGAGCGTGAGTTTGTTGTCGTGCTGTCGTTTCTGAAAGACTTAGACGTGGCTGCATCATAACTTGGAGGGGGAATTGAAGGGGAGAAACCATGCTGAGTGGCATTTGGCCTGTGATTAGGGTTATAAGGAGCAGGTCTTCTGTGTACGGCAGCCGTGTCAATCACCTCTACGTTTGGAGCCGGGGTAGCTGTTGTGTTGTATCTTGGAACAGGATATGTCGACGTTCCTTTATAGATTAAGTTATTCTGATCTCTAGAATTTTGGAGATCAGCTACAACATTACCATCCTGTGTCCTTTCTGGTTGATTCCCAGGAACTCTAGCTGATTGGTTCTGAAGATAAGACATGTCTTCCTGAGAGTATGTTGTTTTTGCTTTCATCATGTTGGGTTGACTTTGGATCAATGAATTCTGAGAATATTTCTTATGAAAATCTTGCTGAAATCCATTAGAGGCAGGCAAACCAGGATTTCCTCTTTCAGTATTATTGGAGCGTTGCTCGTTGTTTCTCAACAACCTAAGCACATAGTTCTTGTTCCCCCAGCCTGACAGCTGATCCGAAACTGCCTGACGAGGAAGTGATATGGTCTGCCGATTTGATGGTTGTCTGCTTGAGTAAACTCCATCATGATGGTTGTAATTAGCTCTCGGTGGTTGTTGGACTCCTGTGTTCGCCGTCATGTACTGGTTATTTGCAATCCTAGCTTGCGTATTCATCATCGTCTCGTGGCTCACCTGAGCGGCAGCCTGTGATGCCTGAGAAAGTTGTCCCACCGGCTGGTACTGGCCATTAATCCAAAAAAAAGACTGCATTTTTTATCATCTGTTGAAGTACCAGAGTGAAAGCTGGTTTTCCTGAAAGAAGAACAAAAAACTATTAACATACTGTTAGGAAAATATCACTCGACACCGGGTTGAGAATCAATAGTCAGGTACTAATTTATTCTTGCAAGAAGGAGCAGAGCTAAGTCACATACAAAGGATATGGTTCAACTCACACACAGGGCCGGACTGGGACAATAAGTCAGGCCGGGAATTATACACCCAGCCAGGCCACTACCAGTTTTCTTTTGTGCCATTTTCCTGGATTTATTGGTCAATATTTACAGCGTTGCTGCCCATAGTGATAGCCCTAAACTTTAAATCTACTAGGCCTACGCCAGAATAAACATATGGACATGGGTTACTATTTTTTTTTTTTTAGCAAAACTATTTATGAACCTATCCATGGGAACATATTTTAAGTGGAGGTGGACCTCAAATCCTCTAGGGGGGTCCCGTGACATGCTCCCCCGGTAA
>NW_011363147.1:21961-40466 GCF_000735185.1 Notothenia coriiceps | reverse complement strand
TATCTATCTATCTATCTATCTATCTATCTATCTATCTATCTATCTATCTATCTATCTATCTATCTATCTATCTATCTATCTATCTATCTATCTATCTGTCTTTACTTTCCATTTTTCTCCCATTGTTTTCAGCATTTGTGTCGGAGTTGTTGTGTGTGTGTAAAGTTAATTTTATTTACCTTGTCCTCTTTTGACATGTTTTGTGTAAATACTTGAAACATTTCTCTCTCTCCCTCTCAGGTCCAGGGTCACATGCCTCCTCTGATGATCCCGGTGTTTCCTCACGACCAGCGCTCTCTGGCTGCTGCCGCTGCCGCACAGCAGGGCTTCCTCTTCCCCCCGAGCATGTCCTACAAGCCAGGTATACACACACACACACACACACACACACACACACACACACACACACACACACACACACACACACACACACACACACACACACACACACACACACACACACACACACACACACTGAACAATTGCCCAAGATGGATTACGCGCTGTCGAGTGTTAAGGAAATATATGTTTTCTTGATAAACAGTCCCCCCCCTCAAACAAAAGCCCTACGTCTCTGACAGTTCTCGTAAACTACAAAAGGGACAGCAAGTCTCTATTTCTCTCTCTTTCTCACACACACACACACGCACACGCACACGCACACGCACACGCACACGCACACACACACACACACTGGGATCCCAGTCTATGTTAATGAGGTGTGTCAGGTGAGGAATGTTCTGGAAATGAGCGGAGAGATTTACAAGCTCTGCTCGTTCACGTCAGGAACAATACATTGGACACAGCGAGGACTGGAATGTCTCTTTTATGGCGTGCTGAAAGCATGTCAGTTGCTCAACACATCTGCAACATGAAATTTCACACTTTCTCACACACACCACATCAACACACACACTCTTCAACATGTTCTCCTGGTACCCACCGACCCAACAATGTACGCTTATGGTTGATGCAGACAGACAAAACACATGCATTCCTTGACACAAGAACACACTTAAAGGACTGAATGCATGCTGCGTGTGTTCAGAAGTCCACAAGGATTTTGTATAAACAGGCGCAACAAAACACAGCTCACAGTCTCACAGAAACAAACTTCAGGTAAAAAAGTCTTATATTGAAGGCTTCGCAGCACCACTTGCTTTCTTTCCTTTCGCCTCGTCCTTCACACGTTCCTTTCTTCTGACACCGCCATGCCTCCATACAATAATCCATGTTTATGCTTATACTGCGTGAGCATTTTCTCCCATGAGGCCGTAAACAGAAATGAAGAAATTGATTAAAAAGCCATTATTCTTCGCTCTCCTTCTACTTGGGTCTGTTTGCAACAAAGGCTCGGACATGGAAAGCCTTTTAGGGGCGAACAGTAGGGGTTATACGCAGTGCTTGTATATGCATCCATGAGTGCATCCCGATGAGGGAGCACTGGACTTGAACTCTGTGTCTCGAGCACCCGTGTGTACCGACAATGAGCGTCATTAACCTCTGAATAAAACACTTCGTGACTCATTTGGCATGAATAAAAACATGAGCACAAGAAAAAGAGAGAGGACGAGACAAAAGACAGGAAAGACAGAAAGAGACAGACAGAGTTTGGTCGAAGGTAAAGATCAGGTTAGCTCTTGTGAGGTATACTGTATCTGCCTCCCCCCCCCTCCTCCCTTCTCGCTCTACAAAATGTTTTGTTTTGGTTGTTCAACAGGTGAGAATTACCCCATGCAGTTCATTCCATCTACTATGGCAGCTGCAGCGGCATCTGGACTCAGCCCATTACAACTGCAGGTAAGAGGAACACACCTGGTCTCTGAGAATCAGCTACATTATACTAACAAACCCTACATCTGGAAACGGCCACTGCTAAGGGAGTGAGAACATGTTTGATTTTAATTGGGCTGCACCAAATTTTAAATGATAGTGTGTTTAAAAAAGGGTGAGTAATGTATTCCCTCAACAAAAGGAGTGGAGATAAGAGCAGAAACGTGTTGATATCTCATCGGGGTAAAAGGGTGTGAAGGGTTTATGGACTTTTCTACATGTGATATGTGGTTTGTTTTGATCTGCATCCTCTTGTTAACTCAACAACTTTGAAAACGAAATACATAATGCCTTTTTTATTGACTTTCACGGCCATGTTAAAGGTGGGGTAGGTTAGAACCAGCTCGAGTGCGCTAGAATTTGAAAATACACAACCGCTACTTCCTTACAGAGCCCCTCCTCCAACACACACGAACGCGCACATGACCAATGAGGGCGCGAGATAAGTTTGTGCACAGATGGAAGGCTGACAGGCAGGTAGGCCATCCAGTTACTTTAGCCGGGCCGGCTCAGATGATTGGTCGTGCTTTTTACAGCGCCACGGCTTCCACAGATGACATTTTTTATGGATTTTTTGTCAAAGCACTTCAGATATTCATTGTTATCAGGATGTTAAGAGCATTCCATGGAATATAACAACAAGTGTATCTCGAGCCGGTTTCTCAAACTTACCCACCCCACCTTTAAGCTTTTTGTGAGTGATTTTCTAAGCAATATTTCTTAATTTGGCCCTAACTTTTTTTACTTTTGTAATTCTTCTTTCTGTGCATAGTCTTAAGTCTGTTTGACATACAGTACAAGTGGAGAAAAAGGGTGTGAAGGGTTAGTGGGCGTGATGCTATTTGTGTGTCATATGCATTATTTCCACCTGCGTTAACACACTGGAAAATCTTAGAAAAGAAAGGAAATAATGCCTTTTTTCATTTTCTTGGCTACATTTAAAAAAAAAAAAAAGGTTATTGTCAGCAGTATTTCTGAATCTTGGTCTCTTTCTTCATAACTGTCACTCTTTTGGTTAATTAAATCGTTTCCCTTTATATTTTTGTATTATTCTTTTATTTTCCATCACTCTCTCTCTTATTTCTTTCTTCTTCTCAGTCTGTTTGATGTATACGTTGTGCAAAGGGTGTGGATGGTTAGTGGGTGTGACACTATTTACGTGTGATATATGATTTAGTTTTACCTTCAATCACTTCAAAAACTGTTTTAGAGAACCCAGGAAAACTATGCCTGTTTTCGTTCACTTGTTATCTTTTCATAAAGTGGTTGCATAATTTTGGAGTTGGAGTAAAGGCCAACAAAGCAAACTGAAGAAGTGCCTCTTCAATAGCTGATAACTCGAGTGTTTCACAACCAAATAAACAACTTCAGCAGAAACTGAGTTTCAGAGCAGCAGCAGGAACAAAGACATGAGGGTCTGAACACTGAGAAAGTACACGTCTAAACCTGAGGGTGTAACCAGCAGACCATAACCCAAGACTATTGTACAAAAGTGAGTAGATACATAGAAAAAACATTACAGATAAGAAACATTGGCAAACTAAATGAAACTCCTACTTGTTCTAACCTCGCCCCAAGTTCAAGTATGTAAAAAAAAGAATGCTCCACAGCCACCGCCAACTCAACTACACAATTGTGGTTTAATCCATACATGGTGCATGAAACGTTTTGATCATTTGTGTATGTGTTAGAGATGCCAAGGCTGTTACGCAACCTGCAGACTGTCTGGTGGATTTATTGCAGCACAAAAGAGAAGAAGTAGCTGTTTTGAATGAGAAATGACGGCTGCCACGATGGCAACAACAGGAAATCAAAGAGAGGAATAACACGGTGTGATCTCTCGAAAGTGCAAAAACTAACAATATAAGAAACTGAAATCATATTTTGACTCATACCATTCCTGACATTGGTTATTTTACAACAAACCAATAATCAGCTGCCCTTTGTTGCAGTAAAAGCTTTAAGAGGCACGATTATGCTTTTGGGGGTTTCTCCTTCCCTGTAGTGAGTTATGTAGGTTTGTGTGCATGTCAATGGTCTGCAAAGCCTAAAATCCCATAGTTCCCAAAGAAGATCCATTGAACTCCTTACTTCGGTGACATAGTGACATCACTATGTAGCACTCACGCTTCTATTGGCTAGCGCTCCAACACATAGGAGGCGTGTGGCGCAGTGGGGATTGCCCACAGTATTGAGTATGTGAGTCGCTTTGGATAAAAGGTCTAACAAGTAACATGTAATGTAATGGGTGATAGGCTAAGGGGCGGGACATTTCTAAGTGGTTGCCCAATCACAACAGAGCCGGCCAGCTAACCAATCAGAGCAGACTGGGCTAAATACAAATATGAATCTGAAAATGAACCTAATATAGAAAATATTCCCCAAAAGACCCATAAAATCTGAATTATGACAGATGTAAGTTGGAGGAGTTCCAACATGCATTCGACAGCTCACATCACAGGTTTATTTCAACATTTGTTTTAATGAGTTTTGCAATAAAATAACACGATGCGTTGATTAAAGTTGAAGCTCAAATCCTCCTATATGCTGCCTGTCAGTGTCAGACAAAAGCTGCGATGATAAATCACCGAGGAATTCCGCCCCACCAGCACAACACCTGGCTCGGGCAATTCATCAAATATTTTATTGCCGTTTGACACCTGTGGTTTGAGAATAGCACTTATCCATAATGGTTATCATAGAACATATTTGCAAAAGAAGGAAAAAAGAAACAAAAAGAAAAATGGGATCGCTTCTCCCTAAAGAAGGTCTGGGATTTCACAACACGAACCCGTCACCTTTCTATCAGCGACACGAACAAAAGCTTTTTCACTGGCAAACAATATCGCTTCATGATGTCAGTCATTACCATGGCATGGCTTTTGGATGTTACAAGAATCCTTATCTCAGTTTATTCAATTTGCATTGTGGTTTCTGCTTGCCGAGGCCCTCATTAGCCGCTATTGACTTAGCAAAGCGCCGTGCTGTGCTGAGAGGAATCAGAGCCTGAATCTCCACTCCTGGCTTTGAAAAGATCAAAAGAGTCTCTTACCTCTCGCACGAGTGAGAGGTAAGAGGATGAATGATGTCGGAGATACAAACTCATTCACATTTAAACACTGCTTCAGACATGGAGAATGAGAGGCGGAGAGGAACGTGAATGAAAGGGGAAGCTTCTCATCACAGCGCTGGCTGAAATCGACACAGATCGCGGGGAAGTGTTCGTGAGAGAAAAAATGGGATGATTATCTGAGGAATTTTGTGAGACGGAGGCGCTGGCTTCCAGCACATGTTTGGACATTGTTTTGACAACAATGCCTCCGCCAAAAGCAATCATGATGAGATTTATGGGTTGTACTCGTTTGTGTCTTAATCTCCAAAATGTGCCAGTAGCTTTCTTTGTACTAAAGTAGTGCTTACAGCGTACAGAATCAAGAGAGAATGGATACAATAAAAACACCTGCATGGTGTAGGCCTACTGCTACTCAGTCTAAACGCCTCGCAATTAATGCATACTTTGTGAAAATGATACAGTTCTGCTGCTTGAATTGAATCAACACCTCCCCCTAACCCCTCTATACCTGTATAGACAAGTCTTAGCGTATAGTTTGTCTCATTTCGGAGTGTCTTTGCGGTGTGTGAGCTGCATGTTGGTGTGTGGGAAAGGTCCACAACCACAGGGTTCCCCTCAGGAAATTTGTTAGTAATTGAGCAATTTGTCAATCTATAAAACGGTTTCTGTTATTCCAAACATTGCAGAACTTTGTAAGAATCACAAACAAATTTGAAGGCGCTTTCTTGTTAAACACTCAAACTAAGGAATAAGTCCAACGCGATATGTCATTGAAATAACGTCATTAAGTTCTTGTTGGACTTTAGCATGTAACCTTTTAGTCCATGAAGGGCTCCTACCCAAACAGTTTTAGATAGCTGAGTCGTGGTTTGATTTCTCACCATACAGCGAACTCATGACAATCCATCACACACTGATGCATCTTGTCTTGTAACTAGTTGTAGACATAGCCTTTGGTGTGGTGCTTGTTTTCTCTTGATTGCCACTATCTTAAAGCCCTTTGCTCTTCATGAAGCCATCGTGGTTACGCAGTAGTGCCACAGTGTCTCTCTCTTTCCCAACAACGGCTCTGCTCTTTTCATTTGCTCTGCCTATCCGGAGGTGAGGGACAGCGACAGGATGGAGAATGTCACAATTAGTGAAAGTGGATGTTTTTCTTAAACCCAGAGCCATGCTATCTCACTTCTTGTGTCTTTACTCATGACTTATTAATCACGCATGAGAGCTGTCTCTTGCCTTTGCCTCGAGCCTTGAGCCTTTGACTCTGTGCTGTTTGCAGCTTGTCATGTTAGTGATATGTGAACTGAGACCAAATGTGCTGCTGCACTCTTTAAAAGACTGTACTTACAGTATATCATATAGAATCTATTGGGGGAACGTATGGTTTAATTGATGTAGTTGAATGCATTAAAGTCATTAATCACCAATTAATACTAGGAGTTTTCCCTTTGCTGCTTGTAAAATAACTAAGTCACTAAGTTGTTATTTAACTGTACTGTACTCTGGAAACAATTGGTCTGATCGAGTTCCCACGCTGATAGCACGACAATGTGCTATCAAAACTCTCATGTCAGGTTATGATGGGTCAAGTATCAGACAGTGTCTGGCAAACTTTTGAAAGATGTGTTCAATTAATTGAGGTATAAAACAAAGTAAATTATTGCTTTTAATGTCTGAACCTGTCTTTTCCAATGTTTTTTGTGATTTGGTANTAATCACTAATTAATACGAGGAGTTTTCCCTTTGCTGCTTGTAAAATAACTAAGTCACTAAGTTGTTATTTAACTGTACTGTACTCTACTGTAAAGGCGATGGTAATGTATTGACATGGCAGTTGAGTGTACACTGAGATCTTGTTTGTTTTTTAGTATGTTTGACTTATTAGTCTCAGTTACGCTTCCCTTCAGAACGGCCTCTTCTCTGGTGTGTGAAACTGTGCATTAGCCTATAAAAAAAAGCGTTATAAATACACAGTTACACCATGTTAGTTCTACGCTAGCAATCTCCTCCGCTACGTACTGAGGTCAAGTACACACCGGCTGGCATCAAACCTAGATATTTGTTGAGCAAAGGATGGACAGATGTTGTAGCGAGACTCTTCCAGATGTTTTGTTGTTCTGCCCCGTAGACACCCTTCAGGCAGAGAGCAGGCACTGATGGTCAGGTGGGCAAGGACTTTAAATACAGAGGAGCATTTTCTCAGGCAGTGTGAATTGGATATTGGACCTTTCAATGGTTCATCAGATGTACTAAAGTCTTTACTTGTAGAGCACAGGTTAAATAAATAGTTCATCATCATGATGTTCAAGAATTATCGACCGAGTGAATGAATGCGGGAGAACTAACGACAGAATGTAGTTTCTGAAATGAAGCATAAGAAAATAAATAAATGTGTGAGAATAATTACTGATGGTCCGCTTTAAGCATTAAAGTACAGTCAAATATATACATTCTGTCTATAGTGCTGCAGTAACCATGTGTTACAACACTTAAACCCAAATGTACTGTCTGTACACATCAATACAGAGCTAGCTTGCAAGGCTAACTTATTACCTTAGCAAGTTAGCTTAGCGCCTAAGGCCACAAGTTGTGGACAAGCTAAAAAGAGTAGGTTTAGCAGCCAACTGACCACAGCTATTTGTATCATTACATAAATAATGCAATGCCATAAAAAGGAGAGAGAAGTAAGTCATTGTGCCACATAAACATTATAACAGCAGCTTCCCAACTAACAAGCGCAAAGGCATAAACAGGAAAAGGAAACATTTAGAGTCGATTTCAAAATAAAAGTCTCTGAACAGTAAATATACAAATGCTGCAGATTTACCAAATCACAAAAAACATTGGAAAAGACAGGTTCAGACATTAAAAGCAATAATTTACTTTGTTTTATACCTCAATTAATTGAACACATCTTTCAAAAGTTTGCCAGACACTGTCTGATGGTACTTGACCCATCATAACCTGACATGAGAGTTTCGATAGCACATTGTCGTGCTATCAGCGCGGGAACTCGATCAGACCAATTGTTTCCAGAGCCTCTGAGCAGACCCCTTCACAAGCAGAGGATTCCTGCTGAAGAGAGGCCTCCTTTATCGAGTGAAATACAGCTGCTTAGCCGACCTTTTTGTTGAAATCATCTCAAGACATCTCTCGTTGTCACTCTCTATGTTTCTCCCTGTTTCTGTTCCTGTGTTTGAGGCGTGGAGACGACAGTGAGGAATACACCATGTCACGACTTTCTTTTCATAAAGAGATGACAATGATTGGAAGGCAATCAATTTTGTTTGTCTCGACTTACAAAACTAAGCATCTGCTCCACAAAAGAGAAGTGGAAGTGAGATTGTCTTTATGCAGCCTGCTTCTCGATGTTTCCCTTTCACTGTCTTGGATGCAGAGTGAGCCTCCAAGTGCAATATTTAGCTTCCATCCTCCCTCTGTGTGGGCCAGCTTAGTGGCAGTCGATCCATTTCTCCCTCCTCCTCCTCCTCCTAACGGAAACCTGCTGAAAAAGACAAAAACCTCATTTGTTTTGTGTACTCCTGAGATCGATAGCAGCTCGACACTAAAAGAGGCCGGCTAAAGGGATTCTCCACTCAGTCCTAATGGGACAGGTTGGCCTGAGCTCAGAGGAGGTTTTTTGGCACCACAATACAGCAGTCCGGACAGCGCTGCCCACACTGAAACTAGAACGATATCGCCTTTTCTCTGCTTCCTGGCCAAAGTAGACGTTTTAAAACCTTATGATGATCAGGAAGGCCAGAAATGACGGACTAATCATGTGGATATTAGTCAAATTAGCACTCGCGCCATCCTCTTTGTCAATGTGTAATTTGGGAAATTGCGGCATTGTGTTCCCTCGGGGGTTGACTGAATGGCGAGAGCTCTGGTTGGGGTTGTTTACGCTGCACATTAGCCTTCCCTTGTCACCAATCAATCTCAGTTTGTCTCAGAGTACAAAAAAAGGTACAAGCTTATTCTTCGCCTTTTGTTTGTTCAACAGTTCCCTCACAGAAAGTGGTGGTAAGTAATTATGTAAATGTATACAAATACTATACTTGAGGTACATGTATTTCCATTTTATATGAATTTATAATTCTACTCCATTTCATTTTAGTAGCACATATTGTATTTTCTAATAATACCATTTATTTGACAACATTGGTTTCTAGTTGCAGGTTGTTATTATTTATACCAGCACGTTTAATCATTTAACACATTATGATGTGATGTTATGGATGGAGATAACTGGCAGTATGAAAAGGTTATTAATGTTATCTCATACTTTACCATCTTCAAATTGAAAAATACATACATTAAGGCATTACTAATTATAAAAATGCTATATTATTGTATATATATTTTTTACCAGAAAAAGCGACTTTGGATAACGAGTTATTTGAGATTCCCGGGACTTCTTTCTGCGGATTGATATGACTACATATAGTCCCTTGATCCTCCTCAGCAATGGTCTGTTAGCGAGTATTAACAACCTCTAAAATATCAGAATCAAGTATTCAAACTAAGCCGTGTTTAAAATAAATGTTTTTGCTGCTAATACTGTATTTTTGTACTTTTACTTAAGTACCATTTTGAATGCAGGATATTTACTTGACTTTACTTTTACCTAAACATCTGAGTACTTCTTCCACCAGCACAATACCAGTGAGTGTGTTGACTTTGCACCCAGTATCTGTGTGTGTTTGTGCAGGAGTCTGAGACCCTAACTGTGTGTTTTACCTCAAAGCCTGGTGTGTCGGCCCTGCTCCCCTCAGAGCTGTAAGAATATCAGGCATCACCAGAAGTAACTCTGCGGTGGGCTTGATTGACGCGAGAGGCCTCACCACCAGCCATTCACGGCACATTCTTACGGGGGTCTCATATCGCCAGGGGTTGGCCAGAGCACTCCTGTTGCCTTCCAAGGAAAATAAGCGCCGTGACATCAGGGCTTTGTTTCAACGGCGAGGCCCCTTCTGTTTGTGTTTAATATCGCTTCGAAAGAGAAGTGGAAAGAGGGCCAGCCAATTTCTCTGGGCCCCGACCGCTGAGCCCTGGCTCTCCGGCGGTAAAGCGACGGTGGTCTCGTGTGTCTGCAGCGCAACACTCTCTATCAACCCCCCCGCCCCCCTCACTTTCTCTCTTTTTCACCATCTTTGCTTGTGGATCTCAGGTCCCAGGAGGCTTTGCAGTTTTGACTACAGGGAAATCAGATCTCACAACACTGGGGGCCGTTCAGACTGCGGGGGCAGATAGTAAAAACAGAGAGAGAAAAGACACAGACAGAAGAGGGAGAAGTACTCAGATGTTGAACTTAAGTAAAAGAAGAAGTACCAGAGTGTAGGAATACTCTGATACGCGTAAATGTTATAAAGGTACAGATGTATCAGCATCAAAATATACTTTAAGTACCAAAAGTAAAAGTAGTCATTGTGCAGATTGGTGCATTCCAGAATAATATGATATGTTTTATAATGATTGATCATGAAAGTGTTCTCAAAGCTGGTAAAGGAGCAGCTAGTCTGAATGACTCTGTATACTGCAGGGTAGCTTGTGGATTTACTCCAGGTGGAACTAAAGTCTGATTTAACACTTGATTATATTTCACATCATTCATCCACATCTGTGAAGTAACTAAAGGTATTGAATACGTGTAGTGGACTAAAAGTACACGATTTACCTCTGAAATGTAGTGGAGTAGAAGTACACAGTAGCAACACATTGAAATACTCAAGTAGGTACAAGTACCTCAGAATCAGAATCCCTTTATTAGTCCCACAGAGGGGAAATGTACATTGTTACAGCAGAAAAGAGCTAAGGACAGCTTAATGTTAGCTAAGAAGCATGCATAAAAAAGTATTAAAGATAAAACAATTATTATAAAGTACTCAAAATTGTACTTAAGTACAGTAAGGCAAGGTAAGGCAAGTTTATTCATATAGCACTTTTCAGCACGCGACAATTCAAAGTGCTTTACAAAACAAATTAAAATACTTTTTCTGAATAAATACAGTAAAAACACATTATATGAATAATAACACCACAGGTATACAATACATGTTTAAATGGCATACTGTAGTGTGAATATGAGCAGCTCAATTAAAAGCAGCGGCAAAAAGATATGTTTTCAGTCTCGATTTAAAAATAGTAAGCGTTTCTGCGGACGTGCATGTTTTCGGGCAGTTTGTTCCAGAAGTGTCGGGGGGGCCCGCACAGCCTAACAGCTGCTCCATGTTTTGTGTTTACTCTCGGAACCGATAGCAGACCCGTCCCAGGAGACCTGAGACTCCTGGATGGTTCGTAATTATGTAGGAGATCAACCATATACTTTGGTCCTAAACCATGTAATGATTTAAAAACTAGCAATAGTACTTTAAAATTAATTATTTGACCGACTGGAAGCCAGTGTAAAGATTTCAGAACCGGACTGATGTGATCCACTCTTTTAATGTTAGTGAGGACTCGAGCAGCGGCGTTCTGAATCAGCTGCAGCTTTCTGATGGATTTCTTCGTCAGCCCTGTGAACACACTATTGCAGTAGTCGAGTCTACTAAAGATAAAAGCATGGACAAGCTTTTTTATAAGTCCTGTTGTGACATTAGTTTTTTAATCCTATGTTCTTTTACTCGAGTAAAAGTTACTTCACACCACTGGACACAGAGATGGTGAGGGTTGGAGAAGATATGAAGATTGATTTTGGAGACAGAGTAAAAAGGGAAACCGTCAGAGGAAGATCAAAGGAGGGAACAAAAGAGAGAAGGAGAACAGGGGGGAGAGTATAGATGAGGTGAGAGTAATGAAACGAGCGGAAAGAGAGGAGGGAGTCTGAGTGAAGGCCAGCACGTCTGGGTGGTTTTCCTGAGGACAGCGCTTTGATACTCCAGCTCTCACACTCCAATGCATTTAGACAGGGGTTGACAGTGGTTTCAGGCAGCGGTTTGTCTGGCTAGCTAACTTTGATTTAGAAGACCCTGGACTGGGCCGAGCGTTTGACTCTTTGATTTTCGTTGGATGGAAAAATCTGTGCAGTTTTTCTTGCAAAATGTAATGTTTCGTCCAACCGTGAAGGCAAATTGCCCACGCTTAACAAGTCTTTCTTTATTTGATAGTTTTCTGTTATTTTTACATTATTTTCAAGTGTTTTACAATTGACTCACGAATAATAAGTAATTGCATAATGACATCACCCACTCGTAAATGATTGTTCACTATTTGTCTAAGTTATTGAGAATTGTTTGAATTGTCCATCAAAGAATAACAAAATGTGACAAAGTGTTTTTAAGATTCGTAAAGTACTCTTGCTATTTTAACCATTTTGAATAATACCTATTTTATTAGTGGCTCTGCTGTGAACACAGAGACTTTATTAGATTATGCAATAAGAAAAACAGAACTTGCCTAGCGCTTATTTTCATTGTGGTTCACCTTGTTTAAAAAAATAAAAAAATAAATACGACTTTTATTCGTAGCGACACTGAGTCTCCGTGCTTTAATGGAAAGTATTTTTTCTTTTAATGTTTATTTTATAATCTTTTCTTTTTAATGACTGATTTTAAATGCCATTTTCTTAATGTCTTTCATTTTTTGTAAAGCACTTTGAATGGCCCTGGTTTGAAAGGTGCTATATAAATAAACTTGCCTTGCCATAATATTCATATTTCTGGAGAACCACGGAAATAGATATCCAATTTTATAGATAGATATATTAAAAAGGGTTAGATTCAATCATTGAAATGTTATTTGACGTTATTCTAGCTTGTGTCTGGCTTCATTACAAATACGATACTCAAGCTTTACTGAGCGTCTGCTGAATGAATAAGTGTCAAAGATGGATGAATTGTTTTTAAAAGTAGATGTTTGGTTGGAAAGCCTCCTGATAAATACTTGTCAAAGACATCTTCCATTTCTTTTGGAAACTGAAAGAGGTGTCAAGGTGGACTTTTGTTTCCATGTAAATAATGCGTGTGTTTGGGTCGGACACACCGCCATCTTACCTCAGAAGATGCAAGGAGCAGGATACAGAACAAACACAGTATTAAGGGTGAAGGAGACGAGAGGAAGGAGAAGGAAAGCTGCTGGTTTTTAATAGACTGTGGGTTTTCTTCCCTCTTTGCAGCAGCTGTATGCCGCCCAGCTGGCAACCATGCAGATGTCCCCAGGACCCAAGATGGCCCCCCTCCCACAGGCTCACATCTCCTCCGGCCCCCTCTCCCCCTCCAACCTGAAGAACGACAAGCGATCATCCAGTCCTATCACTCACATTAAGGTGCGTCCAGTGTTGCAAATGATGTAAAAGGATTTGTGTGAAATGTCAGAGCTGTTAATATAATTCAAAAATGATTATTAAAAATGCGTCTGACAAGTTTAATTTACAAGATGGACAAAGAAGCAGAAGGCAAAGAAAGTTGTATCATGTTGACTCTTTTCCAGAAACAAGCAACTACGAATTAGATATATGTACAGTGTCAGGGGAAAATACAGTGTCTCTATGGTGTGAAGTAACAAACATCGCCTTGAGTGAAAGGAAACAGTGAGTTCAGAATATTTATGATAGGAAAACACACAAGAATAATAATGATGATGATCAGTTTACGTAAAAAGTGAGAGGCTGGAAATGTGGGGGTTGTTGAAACAACAAATGGAGCGTGGCCCCGTTATACTCTTTACCGACAATTAGAAACAGCTTATTTAAAAGTCAAACACTGATACACACACACACACACACACACACACACACACACACACACACACACACACACACACACACACACACACACGACACTGGCGCTGGCTGCTGTTTGGCAGGATCCCAGACTCCTTCAGTGGAGAGAGCGTACGCCTCATCTTAACTCGGCGACGAGGCAGTAATGGAAGCCATGTGTGTGTGTGTGTGTGTGTGTGTGTGTGTGTGTGTGTGTGTGTGTGTGTGTGTGTGGCACAGCTGCACCCGGCGTCACAATAGACCGGCGTCAGAGCTCACCGCACTCCAACAGTAGTGCTCGGCTCCCAAACTCCCCATCCTCTGCTCAACCCACCCCTCACTTTGGCATGCCACCCGCAGCCTGACTCCCCACCCCTTTTTTCTCCATCTTCTAAACTCCCTTCCTTCTCAACACCTCTCCCTCGGCTGAAGCTCCAAATTAGATCCATGTTCATTACAGCGTTTGCTGCCAACACTAGAGCCCTGTTGAAGTGCGTTACACAACTTTTCCTTTTCCTTTTCCTTATGCGGATCAATGTGGTCGTGAACATTCGATAAGGAATAGAGGATTTGCACAAAGGTCCCATTGTTTGGAAAAGAAAGTACTCTGCAGCTTTTCTTAACTGTCTTGTTCACAGAGGTTAGCAGTGGAATTTATTTATTTAAGGGCAAACCCCTGATAGGGATGACTGGTTAGACATTTAAGTATTTAAAAGCACTTCAAAGGATGATTGGGACATATTGAAAGTCAGCGGCTGTCGTCATCTTAAATTGAGAATACATTTCCACTGGTGACCAACAAATGCGCTTCTACACAATCTGAAGCTTCTAGTGTGCTGGCAACACATTTGCAAAGTTTAAAAAAAAAAAATTTCAATATTTGATTGGAAGCAGTCTTCTTCTTCCACACCTGTGTTGCTGTATTACTCAGTTTCATGGTGAACTGCTCACACAGAGTCAATGATTGGAGTAGCGTGACACCGTTGGCAGGCCTGTATCCCAAATGATTCGCATTCTTGAACGGGTAATTTCCGTATTTTTCCACCTAAAACCTATTTTCCGATGTTCGTGGTGTATAATTGGCTAATAGGGAGAACATTTCTTGAAATTGGGCCAGTATTGAGGGGGTGGCTGAAGCCAATCACTGTCCTTAAGCATACCATCAACATATCGCCTATCAAAGTGTTTTACCGCAGACAGGGTTAGATTGTTGGAACAAGTGTATGAAAACACAAAACTGTGATAAGCTGATCCATTTGAAGAGACCCTATTACAGTATTACTGTATGCTTTTTGGGGTTTTCCCTTTCCTGTAGCGTGTTGTAAAGGTTTTTATGCATGTAAATGGTCTGCAAAGGCATCAGAGCCGGCCAGCTAACCAATCAGAGCAGACTGTAAGCATAATATGTCCTCTGTAACACTCTTGCCTCCACTATCTACAGGAGGAAGGATCCACACAGCCATTGAACCTCTCAGCCAGACCCAAGACAGCCGAGCCTCTTCGCTCCCCGACGTCCCCGACACAGAGTCTGTACTCCGGACACAAGACCAGCCCCTCAGGCATGGGCAAGGGCCGCATCCCCAGCCCCATCGCCAACATGGGCAGGAACACCTCTCTGGGTACGTTACAAACACGGTGGGAAGAAAAAAAAGAATATATGAACCAAAGAAAGTGAAACCGTAAAGCAAATGCAGGCAGTAGGCGTATGGATTCACACTGAAAGTATCAACCTCCAGAACAGTAGACTAAATCTAAATCTGATCCTTTTACAACAAACGCTATGCTCTTTTTTTTGTAGAACTCTAATCCTGCTGTAAGGGTAAAAGGTTACCTATTCATGTTATAATCATGGAACCAGTTACTCCCCAAACACACACACTTTTCCACACACAGCGTTTCTTCAACACTGGGGACACAGAATGGGCCACCAAGCAAAGCAGCGCTGAAAATAAACTCATTAGAATTGGCTTCACTGACATGTTCAATAAGAATCACACGGACTAAACGCTGCTTCGCCATGCCAACTACGAACTCAGAGGGGAAACACTGACGCACTCACACACAAACAAACACTCACACACCAAAGTATTGTTCCCATCTGCACTGTACATCCATCCAGAGCAAACATTTCCTCGCTCCAGCGTGAAACTATTTCTTCCCTCCAACCGGAAAAACAAAAACATCACCCACCCAGACACCTCCCTGCCCCACGCCGCCACACACAGACAAACCGATAGACTGCAGACACCTCAACCCACGAGGAGACCTGCGTGTGTGTGTGTGTGTGTGTGTGTGTGTGTGTGTGTGTGTGTGTTTGCGTGTGTGTGTTTTTACAGGAGTCCAAAGCCCTGTATTTAGCCCCAATGAAAACCCCAGCAGCGGAAGCAGTGAAACCCAGCACACGTTATTTGCTTTTTAAGAGCTTCCTCACATCATTGTCTGCCCGCGCTAGACCTTTTATGCCCCTACCTCTGCTATCTGTTATTAAGGCCAATCTGAACCCTCTCATTATAACCCCCCAGAAAACAATTTCAGCTCCTCTGGAGTGGCTTTGAGGACGCGACGCTTGTGTTCCCTGCAAAGTTATTTTTTGCCCATGTTAACGGCCACCCAAGCATTACAGTGCTTCCTACTCGTCTGCTAATTAAACGAAGAGGGCGACGGAAACATCGCATCCTTTTATTTTTTTCTCCTTATTCTTCAAATGGGCATCAAAATGGGTGGCAAAAGTGTGAAGCACATAAACAAGTGGGGGGTGGGGTGACATGTTTAGACACAAGTGGATTGGAAAACAACTTAAGAGATATTTAGCCCCATTAAAGGTTTGGAAAAATACCAGCTCACACGGATCTGTAAATATTCTTTCAAAGGAATGTGTGTGCAGACATTCTAAGTATTTGGTGCTTATCACTTGCCTGATATTGCACATCAAGCAACATGAAACCACATTCAGCAAGCTAGGGTTTTTATGAGTTACAGTTCTGGATTAACGGCATTTTTCTCAAAAGCTTTGACGACCTGCAAATCAGTATTTAAAGAACAGTTGCTATCCAGGTGACTATACAAGCTTTGTTCAAATATTACAAAGACATTTTACAAAAAGCTGCAAACTATGTAGAGCTATTCTGCAAGATTTTCTGAGAGGTCTTTTACAATTTACTGTACTTGATTTGCAAAGATTCAAAAGGAATACCAGGACTGATTTTCATAACAATATTCATATTCAAAAAATGTGTGTCCTACTTGTTCAAGAGTCAAGATTCTAGGCTTTTATTGTCATCATGTGTACATAGTTACGGTGTAGTTATGACAAGGACAATCTTAGGTCACGGGCTCCTCCAACAAAGCAACACAATAAAACAGAAGTACATAAAATAAAATAGAATGTACACAACGAAAAGTAATCAAACACTTAATAAAACGAAAAAAAAGGCAGAGTTTGAGAGGACACGGCAGCCATCATCGCCGGCGCCATCTTTGTTTGTTTGGTATAAAATACTGTATAATATTAGATACAATATTCAAATGATCCCTCTTGTCTTGTCTTTAAGCCTCTTTGTTGTTTGTCTTTACAAAGGGACATCCCATTGTAATTGTAATCCCTCCTGTCCCCTCCTCCAGACATCCTGTCCAGCCTCAACTCCACAGCCCTGTTCGGGGACCAGGACGCGGTGATGAAGGCCATCCAGGAGGCGCGGAGCATGAGGGAGCAGATCCAGAGGGAGCAGCTCCACCAGCAGCATCCGGGACACCACAGCCTGGAGGCCAAGCTGTCGGCCCTCAGCAGCATGAGCCTGCACAACGGCAACAAGGTCAGGGTCATCACGTGGCGACACATAGATTCACATTCACTGATAACATCTTAAAGGGGACCTATCATGCAAAATGCACTTTTGTACGTCTGTTATACATGAATATGTGTCCCCGGTGTGTCAGGGAACTCACCAGGTGTCAGAAAACACAACCCTCTCTCTTTTCCTCCATACCCAAAATCTCTAAAAACGGGGCTTTAAAGGATCTGATACAGACTGATACAGATTTGAAAATAGTGTGACCTCAGTGACGAGGAGCTCCGCCTATATGGCCAACTCTCCACCAATCAGGGGAATGAGAGGTTGCCGTGGCATGGTAACAGCATGGTAACAGCATGGTAACAGCATGGTAACAGCATGGTAACAACATGGTAACAGCATGGTAACAGCATGGTAACAGCATGGTAACAGCATGGTAACATGGCTCGTAACTCGGCCCCCTCCTTTGCAGGGGGGCGTGGTCAGCTGCAGCGCATGCAAAGACAGGGTGGAGGAGAGCAAAATGGCTAAAATGCATGATCTGTTTGGTATTTTGAAAAAAAAACGTATAAATATGCCTTATATAGCTATGGCCCTACAATATATTATTCAAATATAGCATGATAGGTCTCCTTTAAACAATGACAGTGTCTAAATGCATCTTTTACAGGCAGTCTCTCTCATTTGAAGGAGGAATTATGAGTGAAACACTGAATGGACATAAAAGACATACGTACTGTAGAGTGGGGGACACTCAAAGGCAGAGGGGGAGAGAAGTCCTTTAAAAGAAGCCCATCTTCCAAGAGAAGTGAAATGATGGAACAAAATGTCACATAATCCGTGTGTATTGACAGAACACAGTCACACAAATGACAATAAATACCTGCTATATAGGTACAAGACTGATACAGCTTCACACCCTTTACAATTTAGAACTCAAAAAGCCGAGCTTTGAGGAGGCCCTATTGTGCTTTTTGGGGTCTCCCCTTTCCTGTAGTGTGTTGTATCGGTTTGTGTGCATGTGAATGGTCTGCAAAGGCTAAAATCCAGAGTTTCCCTCTGAGGGAGTTTCTCCAAGTACAATTTTGAATGCAGGACTTTTACTTGTAA
>NW_011363147.1:7447-17667 GCF_000735185.1 Notothenia coriiceps | reverse complement strand
TTTTTTTTTACCCAAAAATATATTGTATATTATCGGGGCTATTAATATCGGGTTTATCGGGATGACGTCATAATTCCTAATATCGGACCGATAAATATCGGGCCGATAATTATCGTGCACCACTACTTATTTCCCACTTGACGGTTAACGGAAAGAAACAAGGTAAATGTACAGGACACACAAAAGGAACATAAACACATTTTTTATTACTCCAAGATCTGTTTTCTCACTTTGGACAATTCTGGGTATGCAACCAAGAAATAGACATTTCTGAAGTGGAAGCATTGAATTATGGGGACACACAATTTAACAGTTGAGAGAAAAGGTCTGAACGCAAAGATTTGCTGTATTCACACAAAAAACTTTAAGCAGTCAGAAGTTGTTATTTCCCTTCCAAACCTTTACAAGATAGAAAAAACTGAATTCATGTACAGTAACTGAATGGGCACAAAACAAACTTTAACTTTACCGAATAAAATTGAAGGTTGAAGCTTGTTCCATTTAACACAACATGTTTCAGTGAACAGAAGTGCTTTTGTCCTGACAACTTTCTATAAATAACACTTTTTTAAACTTTAATAACACTTTTTAACTTGCTGGATTGTCCCTATAAACCCAACAGCCGTAATCCTTTGTGTCCTGAATATTCACTTTCTCTTAGACCTATTCTTTGCACAGTTTTGAAATGAACCAGATCTCAAAATGTTAGGGTCTTTCATTTAATGAGGCCCATTACAGAGAAATGTATTTCGTCTGCATCCTGTTGAATAAAGCGGGTCTTTTCTGTGTGTGGAGCGCTCTGAGTCTGGAGGAAATGGTTGTATAGACGTTTATATTGGCCGGTGAGTTGGTCTGTGTAGGAAGGAGCCTGTTAACCGACAGCTCTGACGTCTCCAAGTCTTGATTAAAGTTCACCGTCATGTTGCTGCATTGATGCCTGAATGATATACGTTATTATAATCAGTGTTGGAAGAAGTACTCAGATCCTTTACTCTACTCTACAAGAACTACAGTGTTCAAATACTCAATTAGAAGTGAAAGTCGTGGTTTTCAAATTGTACTCAAGTGCACAATGGCCCATTTCAGAATAATATAAACGGTATTATCAGCGAAATGTACTCAAGTGCACAATGGCCCATTTCAGAATAATATAAACGGTATTATCAGCGAAATGTACTTCAAGTATCAACATTAAAAGTATTGGATTTACAGAATGGATCTTTTCACATTACATTATTATGGTGATTATATTATCCTGTTTATAACTAACTAAAAAAGAGTATTTTAATGTTGAGGTTTGTCTAACATCAAATGGAAATACCTAATTGCAGTACAAATATGTCAAAAAAGTTATTTATTAATACATTTGGTGTTTGTTTTATGAATTGAATCGCTGTAAAGATTGAACAGTGAAGTCTGCAATCTGTAATATAACTTCTACGTGACTCCAAAGAATAATACAATACAAATTATGAAATAAAATAATAAATACATGAATACAATTAAACTACATGGATGTCTTCAAGTAAAGTACACATCTCTCACAAAGTACAATCTTCCAGTAAATGTACGTTATTAGTTTCCCCGACTGATATTAATGTACAGAGCAGAGAAAATAGACTGCGGAGGGTTTACTTTATTTGGGGTTGGACCCTGAAGGGAGGGCTGGTGTTGGTGTGAAGCTTTATTTATACAGTCTACAGTGTAAAGGGCTATGAATAGGACGAAAGGAGAGGAAGAGGTGGAGGGAGTAAAACTGACTTCCAGCTCTATCGTCTGACGAAGGAAAGAAAGATGAGGGAAAACGGGGAGAGAGAGGGAACGCCGGGAGGGGGGGGCGAGGAGGTTTCCAAAGTTGATTGCTCCGGGAGGAGACAGTAAACGGTTGCGGGTCAGCTGGAGGCAGGCCGGAGAGTTGTAACTGTGGTAATGAGCTCAATACGCTGTGGGTATAAAAAAGAAAAAGAAACTGTGATGTTTGGAGCGTTCCCCCGGCAACAGGGGGGAGACGCAAACGCCAAGAAGAGCGGAGACCAGGCGGAACAAAAGAGTCGGGTGTCTCTTAAATGTAGAAATATACATTCAGCAGCAAAATCGGGCTCGATGAAAGCAACAGTGTGTTAAAAATACACAGAGGGGATTTGTTACGGTGGGGGGGGCTCCTGTTTATTTGAGGTGAATCTCTCATTTATTCGCACTTCATTGTGTTTCATTAATTCTGTTAATTTATTTGAGTCCTTGATTTGTCACCTTCCCTGCTTTAGATCAAGTGCTCCTACTTCTGCTCCAATTCAGACCAGTTTTTAATATGAATCTGTGGTTGGATTAACTGTCTTTAAACCATTAAGTTGCATATTAATATTTTTCCTTAAAAGTTAGCTTCTTTTTTATGCTTTTGGGGTTTCCCTGTCCTGTAGTGCTTACATACTGTAGGTTTAAGTGCATGTAAATGGTCTACAAAGGATAAAATCCCAAAGTTCCCTCCAGAGGCAGTTTCTCTCCCACATCACTATGTAACCCTCGCGCTTCTATTGGCTGGCGCTCCAAAACATTGAACGTGATAGGCTAAGGGGCGGGACCTCTCTAAGCGGATAACCAATCACAACAGAGTCGGCCGGCTAACCAATCAGAGCAGACTGGGCTCTGGTTTCAGACAGAGGGTGAAAAGAGGTGCTGCAGCACAGGCAGTATGAAACAAATAAAGAGCTTTTTGAACATTAAACCATGGAGACATGTCACAGTAGAGACACTACATACTGATATGAACCTCAGAAATAGCTTAAAGGTAGGGTATGTAAGTTTGGAGAAACCAGCTCGAGTGCCCTAGAATTTGAAAATACACGACCGGAGAAAATCGGCCACTTCCTTCAGACTTCCTGACAGAGCCACTCCTCCAACACACACGAACGTGCACATGACCAATGAGGGCACGAGATAAGTTTGTGCACAGATGGAAGGCTGACAGGCAGGTAGGCCATCCAGTTACTTTAGCCGGGCCGGCTCAGATGATTGGTCGTGCTTTTTACATCGCTACGGCTTCCACAGATATATGTTTTTTATGGATTTGTTGTCAAAGCACTTCAGATATTCATCGCTATCGGGATGTTAAGAGCATTCCATGGAATATAACAACACGTGTATCTCGAGCCGGTTTATCAAACTTACATACCCCACCTTTAATAGGACCACTTATTGTAATATTCTGATCATCAGGACTCTAAAACCTCTGAGATTTACTCTTCTGAACCACATAATCTCTTTTTGATGAAGACAAAAGTATTATAGAAGCAAATTCAATTGTAAGCATGATATAAATGAAGCCTCATGAAAGGAAAAATCAAGTCTATAAAGTTGCTCCAAAAGGCAGCAGTCCAGCATCAAACCAGCAAGCGCACAAGCCAAACCTATTTCAATCCTGACTAGACAAAGCAAAGACAGCTCCTTCAACGAATATCGCCACGTCGGACCGTCGAATTATCTGGGACGAACTTGACGATCCTACATCTCCCCTGGAGTACTCGCCTCTTCTTTCTGGACTGTAGACGTCCAATCTCCCTGTAGTTGCTCCGGTTATAACTTAAGACACAAACCTAGTTCTTCGCCTTTACATGAGAGTGTTGGTGCTTCTCCAATAGCAACCACGCAACACACAGACCACTCCCACAAGTACGGAATCCTAAAGGTAATACTTGTTGTACTTTATTCCTAACCTTTCTTCTAGATTTAAACTTTTTAATCCACCAAAATTTTATCGACTATCACAGGAACACTATCTATATACTCCATAAAGACCGACGTTCTTTCCATTCTCCATTTACCCCCCCTCTCCGTATTGTATTTGAATAATCGGGTACCAGAGGTCACCCCCGATATTTATGTAGAATAATAAACAAAGAAGAATTGGAGGACAACAGAAGCACCAGTTTAGACCTAGGCTAAATTGATGAAAGTAGTTAAGTTAATTGAAAAAACAAAATGTAAGCTAACGTAATCCGAACTACATAGGAAGTGTCGTATCGTTGTCAACTTGTAATATTTTAATCGACTAGTTGTGAAAGTAAACTGTAACAAACCTTCTAAATCAGTTGCAAACATTGTCGGTACCCACGACCTGGCGTATTTCTTTCCTTAATCATTGGTAAGGCCTAAGTCTATTTGGTTGTGTGGTGTGTGGTGTGTGTTGTGTGTGTGTGGTGTGTGTGTGGTGTGTGTTGTGTGTGTGTGTGGTGTGTGTGTGTGTGGTGTGTGGTGGTGTGTGTGGTGTGTGTGTGTGTGTGTGTGTGTGTGTGTGTGTGTGTGTGCTTGTTAAACCTGTGTACAGGGCCGAGAAAACGACGGGGGTAGTGTACGCTAGTGGGACCGTGTGGATTTATGTACAAGTCACGATAAGAAACATATAAATGACGTCAAAAGTACTAATGGTCGGAGCAGACTATGTTATACATGGTCCAAACTTTCTCGACAATTTACTTTAAACCACTACGTAATACCAAAACGCAGACAATTACCATTATCGTCAATGCCCCGCCGCAGTTAACCCTGGCGCTTGTGGTTTCATTCCCGCCTTTGCTTCTGTATCCTAACATATATAAATGTGTTCGCAATCCAGTAAAGAGGACTTTTAGTTAAGTTTTCATTTCACGGCAATTGATTTACACTTGGTTTACGAGGGTGTTCCTGTATGTTTATTTCTGTACGGCTGTGATACAAGTACTGATAATTTCCCGACTTGCCAAAACCCAACTTTGTGAGAGAAGAAAGACAATTTATGCTACCTAGCATAAATTAGAAGTGATCCTAGAAACGACTACAAACCCTCAACACGTGTCAGCCCCTTCCAGACGGTCCTAGAGGAGGCGAGCGAAACCCGGTTGGTACTTCCGGCAAGTAGCGGGAACTACCACGGCGCGAGACGCCACAAGGACCGGGGCTCGGAGGGACTTGTGGGCGGCGGAGGCACTACAATGAACGGGACACCTCTGTGTTTCTTTTTGAAGAGATCATAATGTCGACCGTTTGTTACTAAATTGCTGTACAACAAACTGTCTTGTATTATCCGGTTAATAGAACGATTACTACCGGCTTGTAGTACGCATAAAGGACGAACGGGGGAGGTAACGAATTGGTGTAACTTCGATGTAACAGAGACCCCACCACTGACTGTTTTGTAAATTTAATGTTACATTAATTACAATATTTATTTGCAAATTAATTTATTTAAATAATGTTCAATGTAATGTACAATGAAACAATCTACGAAATTAGGTCGCTAAATGTATGAGTCTATGACCACCCGTTAGAGGTGTCCTCGTAAACCCGCACTTAACAGAGTACCTGTGTTGCTGTACGTATAACCAACTCATAAAAACCATGGGACCAACGCTGGTATAAAAAAAAATGGTAAAAGTCTGAGAATTTCTGGTATCCCATTTCGTAATTTTGTTCGCTTCTTCATTGGTCGGTAAATAGAAACTATTACATAATCGACTAAAGAACGGCTGGGACGACAAAGTAAATCTGTACAAGACAAGTAATGAAGTGCGAATGGCTTATTGATGGTTGACCCCGGTACCTAAAGAAAACATGATAAAAGAATGTAAAGTACCCTTGGTAATTTTCATACCTAACTTAGTCTTTTTTTAGACTAAACTAGAAAATTAACTCCTAAAATTTTATTTAATGGGCAATATGATGTGCGGACAGTAACTCCCTGTAAATAGAAAGTATGAAAGCTGGAACTTTACGTCCCATAACCTAGACAAATACTGCTACTCGGGAAGACAACAAAGAATTGGGGACAAGGCAGCCCTCCCTCCTACTATTGTTTTCATATTGTTTCAGACTAACCCCAGAGCGTCGGGAGTTGCGGACGAGGTGTGTGTGTGTGTGTGTGTGTGTGTTGTGTGTGGTGTGTGGTGTGTGTTTGGTGTGTGTTGTGTGTGTGTGTGTGTGTGTGTGTGTGTGTGTGTGTGTTGTGTGTGTGTGTGTGTGTGTGGTGTGTGTGTGTGTGAAGTGGACTATCGTAGAGTCAACGGAGAACGAATCACACACAAATCACGGAGACTAAGAATGATTGGTGTTACTCAGAGGAGTAGGGGGCATTGTGACCCCGAAATACTCGTTTCCGACCCAAACCTATTTTTTTCGTTAATTGTGGTACAGGAAGCTGAAGTAAGTAGTATTCCCCTGAATATTCATTATAGGCGGATTGTCGTACGGTTATGCCTATTTTATTCCCTTAAAAGAAGATACGACAAGCCGGCAATTGAAGTAACTGATGTGTAGGAACAACAGAAAGCAAAACAACCCACGCGGGTAAACACGATGACCCACCCTAGAATACAGGGTTGTAGCCACCCTCAATTTTTTCTCTTTTAAGGTGGAGAACAGCGCACATGAAAAGTCCTTCTTTTTTTATTGCGTCACATTGTAAAAGTTCCCGTCGCATTGTTACAACTGTAACTTGTGCGTGACAAATCGCCAAGTCCCAACAGGAAGGACTCCTCGTGATTGTATAAACACAAGGAGACTATGGACGGTACGAAAGAAACTGCTAGTAAGAAGACATAACACCTAAAGACTCTGCCCTGGCTTGTGATCTTCGCCCCGGGAGAAAAGATGCTCCCCCGGGGCGCCTGAATTCCGCAGGAACGATAGTTAAATCAGGACTTGGATCCTACGACTGGCCGGGAAATTCACTCTGGGACGGTAAGGAGTCTTGGGTCTAAGAGGAAGGAGTATATAGCCGGAGGTCGGAAGGTACAATACTACATAAAAGCGCGGTAAACGTATATAAATCCTAAGTGTCTTCTAATCCGCGGCTTGATTTTTACTCGCAAACGTTTCTGAGACTTTCATCCTCTTTGTTCGGGAATTAAAGTTTGGTTTAGTACTACTAATTACGATCTTTTGTCCAGCATTTTTATACTTCCTCTGCGAATGGTAGGTCTAGAAGAGCGGCAGAGCAGTCCAGTTAGTGGGCCACGTGGTAAAAGGAAGGGTCGTAGGAGGGGCTCGAAAGGGTCACCCGACGAAAAAAGTTCGCCAGAGTAATCACGTCTGCGAGGACGTTGTGTTATTTATTTTAAATCTTTTACAATATTCCGGACGGGTTTCGACTTATTAACTACGGGTTTGACTTTGTAAACGACTAAAGTAAGCAGTAAAACAAGTGTTTGTCGAATTTTCTGTTAGTAGTTCCGTATTACCTTCTAAACACGTTTACCCTGTGCCGGTTATCCATAGACCTTTGAAATCTTATCCCCCCGGGTTTGTGACCGCGTTCTTTCATAAATCTTCATATGTACTGATTTTAAGACCTTAAAACCCTCTACGTAAAGCGACAATTTCCAAACGCATTCCTATCAAACTCTTTGCCGAGCTTCTAGTGTGAAACACAATATAAGGTACCTTACGAGAATTGTGGGCTAGTCGTTACTTATAGACTTCGACCGAAACTGTTTTTAAGGTATTTTTTTACAGTAGACACTCTCGGGACGGCGACATTTCGCTGCTGGTTACTCCGGCCCGGGCCCGATTCATTGACCTACCGGATGGACGGACAGTCGGAAGGTAGACACGTGTTTGAAAGAGCTCCGGGAGTAACGGCAAGTACAGGCGGGCAAGCCACACACAACCTCCTCCCCGAGACATTCCTGTCACCGTCTAAAAAAGGCCCGAACACAAAAAAGTTTAAGATCGCGTGAGCGTCGACCAAAGAGGTCTAATACTGGATGGGGTGGAAATTCGAAGTACATTATGTTTCTATTTCATAATGTTCTAAATTTTTTGTGGATTGGGTTTTCCAAATCGGCTGGCGAACATAATTTGCGTTCAAAAAATGTTTTGGCTGCGTAGACACCTTTTTCAATAAACTTACAAATTAAAATAACAGACCTACTCAGAGACACACACCTTACCGTAGAAACATTATTCAACGTTACTCCTTCAGGTGGCTTTACCCTTTAAAGAACAAACTACGTAGAAAGAAAAAACAACGTCATAGAACTCTTATACTCAGTACGAACAATTAGTACGGCTATGGATTGTCACTCGGGAAATTCCGCAGGTCGATTGGTTGCCGTAGAAGGGGTTGGAGGGTGGTGGTGGTAGTAGTATAGTAGTAGTAGTCAGTGGTAGACTAGTGGTAGGCAGTGAGAGAGTCTAAGAGGGAAGACGGACGGTGGTGAGGTGAAGACTCTGTTTTTTTGAAGATTGTTCCGCGGGCGGGGGGAAGCCCGGCCAAGGCGAATTTAATGGAGGGTGCGCGGAGGGTTTGACAACGCACCTTTTGTAACTAGGAGGCGGGTGTTCGATGGCGTGTAGAGGTGAGGAGGACGGAGGAGGACGAAGGAAGGAGGGAGGAGGAGGATGGAGGAAAAGACGCCTGTCTCCGAAAACAAAACTGCGGGTTCTTTACCAACCCGAGGCCACTTCAGTACGGCGCCATCCGGCCGACCGTCTGCACCCACCTTGGATAATCCCCAGGCCGCCTACACACACATGCACACACACACACACACACGACACACCACACACACCGACACACACACACACCACACAACACACACACACACACACACACACACGACACACAACACACACACACACACACACACAACACACACACACCCACACACCGTACCTCCTCAATCCGGCGTCCCGGGTTACAGTCGTGATGCCGTCCCGACATTAGTCCGGGCGGGTGTCTTGTACACGGACCCGGTCAACGGTACCCGAGTGCGCCTCGTTGGGGATTGTTTCCTGATTCTTTTCGTACCCTTTTCTGTGCTCGCCTCACCCGTCCTCACTTTATTTTTCCGTCTTCACCCTTTTGTATCTGGTCTCTGCTCTTATTTTCGCAACGCCAGGTTGCTCTTCAATAAACAATCACAACCGTCTTGTTATCCCGAGTCCTTTCACCAGTAACAAAACTCCTTCAATTAAAGCCCACTAAGTTTAAATTTCGGACGGCATCTAACTTAATTAAGGATTCCTCACCAAACTAGACGAATAGTGCTAGTCTACGGGTGATGTCGTCTTTATTTGAAAATCTGTACTCTGCATGGGTCACGATTAGAAGGACCATTTATCGAGCTCCTACTCTTATTTCCAACCCAGGTTACTCTTCAGGAAAATTCGAACAATCACGATTTTGTTATCTTTCTTCTTCGGCCAGTACCGAAAACTGTAGAAAAACTTTCTCAGACCCACTAATTTCACCGCTGGCATAGTCGATATAAACCGTTTGATAATAGGTAAAAATCCCGGTATGATATGTTTTGTACAGACACTTCAAAAAAACAAAGTTTTATGGTTTGTCCTAAGTGGGTAACATGGTACGGAGTATGACAGTATGGGAGAAAATGTCGGGACAATCTCTTTTACGCCCTAAAAAACCCAGGTCGAACTTTTTTTCGTTTCTTCTCCTCCGCCTCGATTACGGACTAGTCTTAAGATGGCCTCATTTCGAATGTAAGACGACACTATTTTGCGGTAGACAAGATTATGGTAGTTCCTAATAAAACTTTGTCAATACCTCGACTTTACGAAAAAGATGAACGCCCAAATAGTTTCCACTCAAAAGAAGAAATAAAGGACGAAAAATTTCTTTACACGAGAGGTCGAGTCCAATCGAGCTCACAATCGCTCCGAACGATTACATCTTGTTTTGCTTAATGCAGGATTTTGTGCAGTCCGTAACAAAGACTATCGTTAAAAGACACCCGAGCGGCTGCAGTGGAGCCTTCAACTGTGCAGTCAAGCCTACCTTAGACAATCGCGAGCAACAAGTGGGGGCAAAAACTTCTAAACCCCATGCCTCCTTTTCCCTCTTTCCCAAAAAAAAGACCTGCGACGCACCTCAAGGGCTGCGTGGCCCTGTGTATACATATTTTCCTGTAGTAATTTCAGTAAAACGTACTATCCAGGGGAAATTCCAAGGTTTTCCTACGAAGAGTAGTAGTCTACGTCATGTCCGTAGTAATATTTGGTAGTCTTCATTTCAAATATCTATACCACTTACGATGTACCATTTTGCCCTCCCCTCTGCCTACCTTTTATTACCGTGACAAAACCTTACCTTTTTAGTGGTCCTCTCGTAGTTATCGTCCATGCGACTGGGTTTTGTGTCTACTCCCTGTCGTGTGGCAACCCCAGTTTTTACACGTGTATAGGGGACTTCAACAGATGAAAACCAAAGTGAACCTTTCGAAACACCC